>NW_015175062.1:13652-16290 GCF_001447785.1 Gekko japonicus | reverse complement strand
GAAGGCTCCCTCTAAGCTGTGGAGTCTTGTGAGCAAAAATTCTACTTTGTTAGCTACTGGCGTTAAAGTTGTGAGCCAGCAATTTAGCTACTGCATACATTAGTTTGCTTTGGAGCTCTCCTTCCTGAGCTAAGACAAAAATCTGTGAGCCGGAGGGTAAAGAAACTGTGAGCTAGCTCACACTAACTCAGCTTAGAGGGAACACTGTTCCCTAGTGGTTTTCTTCAAGCAACCCTACGGCGTAAGACGGGACGGAGGGCAGTGAGGGAGAGGCTGGCCGGCATTGGTATCTCATCCCAACAGAAACGGCTTTGTTTTTCTGAAGAACTTCAAACTTTAGCTGTTGTAGATTTTCCGGGCTGTATGGCCGTGGTCTCGGCATTGCAGGACCTGACATTTCACCAGTACCTGTGACTGGCACCCTCAGAGGTATAACACAGAAAGCTGGAGTACTCTCTATGTCAAGGACAGAGAGTACTCCATCTTTCTGTGTTATACCTCTGAGGGTGCCAGTCACAGCTGCTGGCGAAACGTCAGGGCCTACAATGCCGAGACCACGGCCAGACAACCCGGAAAATCTACAACAGCTAAAAACCAGTAGCACCTTAAAGACTCACAAAATTTGTGGCAGGGAAGGCGCTTTCGTGAAGAAGTGAGTACTGACTCCTGAAAGCTCCTTGCCTGCCAGCAATTTTGTTAGTCTTTCAGGTGTTCCTGGACTCTGGCTTTTTTCTACTTTTATTTCAGAGTCATAAGAACATAAGAGAAGCCAATGTTGGATCAGGCCAGTGGCCCATCTAGTCCAACACTCTGTCACACAGTGGCCAAGAATACCAGGTGCCATCAGGAGGTCCAGCAGTGGGGCTAGGATACTAGAAGGCCCTCCCACTGTTCCCCCCCACCCAAGCCCTAAGAATACAGAGCATCCCTTGCCCCAGACCGAGAGTTCCTGTCGATACCTTGTGGCTAATAGCCACTGATGGACCTTTGCAGCGTGACACCCCGCACATAGATGTGTCTGTGTTCTGGCTAAGTGCAGTTGAATTTGTTGGCGAAGGCTGTCGAGAGTACTCCATCTTTCTTGACACAGAGAGTACCTCGTCTTTCTGTGTTATACCTCTGAGGATGCCGGTCACAGCTGCTGGCGAAATGTCAGGTCCTACAGTGCCAAGACCATGGCCATACAACCCGGGAAATCTACAACAGCTAATGAACTCCGGCCGTGAAAGCCTTTGGCAATTTCAAACTGCTTGGCTTTAATGGTTGCAGTATGGGTTTTAATGGATGGCGTTAAACTGTTTCTTAAAACGTTTATGGCGAAGTGACATTGACAGAGCACCGTGCCGGGAATAAAGGGTGCAAATGCTTTAAACCAGTGATCCAAACATGGTGCCAATTCAATGTTCCCTCTAAGCTGTGGAGTCTTGTGAGCAAAATTTCTACTTTGTGAGCTACCGGCACTAAATTTGTGAGTAAGTAATTCAGCTACTGCATTAATTAGTCTGCTCTGGAGCCCTCCTTCCTGAGCTAAGACAAAAATGTGTGAGCCGGAGGCTAAAAAACTGTGAGCTAGCTCACACTAACTCAGCTTAGAGGGAACACCGGTGCCAGTGAGTGAAACGGTGCTACGCTTGCCAGTGCCCAGCTATAGGGGGAGGTTTCCTGCTGGCAAGCTCCGTTGCCTGGTGATACTCAGCCGTGGTGGGAGAAAAACAAAACATCTTCATTCTGTTGTATGCTAATTTGCTGTTAAGAACATAAGAAGAGGAGGAGGAGGAGGAGGAGGAGGAGGAGGAGATTGGATTTATACCCCACCCTTCACTGGGAGTCTCAGAGCGGCTTACAGTCTCCTTTCCCTCCCCCTCCCAACAACAGACACCCTGTGAGGTGGGTGGGGCTGAGAGAGCTCTTTCGAGGACTGCCCTTGAGAGAACATCTCTGAGAGAACTTGAGACTGACCCAAGGTCACACCAGCAGCTGCATGTGGAGGCGTGGGGAATCAAACCCGGTTCTCCCAGATTAGAGTCCGCGCCACCAACACCAAACTGGCTCTAAGAACATAAGAGACGCCAGCGTTGGATCAGGCCAGTGGTCCATGCAGTCTCTCTTTTCTCCGCTGGAGTAGCCCATTAGTACACTTAAGCATCTTCAGTGAGGGATAAAGTGACTTCTTGGAGTTGTTTTGGGTCAGGAAAATGGCCCTCCAGGAAAGGCTGAAACACATTCGCTGGGGTCCCAATCTAAATTGACCACTGCACCCTTGAGACTCTGGGAATTCCTTGTGCACATCTGCATGACAGGACCCAAGGTGACCTGTGTATCGTATGGTTAGGCCAGGGGTGGCCAATGTGGCTCAGGAGCCACATGTGGCTCTTTTACACATGTGCGGCTCCTGGCAGGCTCCTGGCAGGGGAGCTGGGAAAGCGAAGGGGAGGCATGCATTTTCTCCCTCCCTCCCTCCCTCCCTCCCTCTTTCTTTCTTTCTTTCTTTCTTTCTTTCTTTCTTTCTTTCTTTCTTTCTTTCTTTCTTTCTTTCTTTTTTTACACATGTGCGGCTTCTGGCAGGGTCCTTGCAGGGGAGCTGGGAAAGCGAAGGAGAGGCATGCATTTTCTCCCTCCCTCCCTCCCTCCCTCCCTC
>NW_015175062.1:4437-11518 GCF_001447785.1 Gekko japonicus | reverse complement strand
GGAAGAAGAAGAGGAAGAAGAAGAGGAGGAAGAGGAAGAAGAAGAGGAAGAAGAAAAAGAAAAAGGAGAAGAAGAAGAGGAGGAGAAGGAGGAAGAAGAGGAGGAAGAAGAAGAGGAGGAAGAGGAAGAAGAAGAAGAGGAAGAAGAAGAGGAGGAAGAAGAAGAGGAAGAAGAAGAGGAGGAAGAGGAAGAAGAGGAAGAAGAAAAAGAAAAAGGAGAAGAAGAGGAGGAGGAGGAGGAAGAAGAGATAGGATTTATACCCCACCCTTCACTTGGGAGTCTTAGAGCGGCTTACAATCTCCTTTCCCTTCCCCTCCCCACAACAGACCCCCTGTGAGGTAGGCGGGGCTGAGAGAGCTCTTTTGAGGACTGTTCTTCAGAGGAAAGCTCCAAGAGAACTTGTGACTGACCCAAGGTCACACCAGCAGCTGAACGTGGAGGCGTGGGGAATCAAACCCGGCTCTCCCAGATTAGAGTCCGCGCTCCTAACCACGGCACCAAACTGGGCACAGTGCCATACAGCAGGGTATAGTGCCATATTGTAGGGCATTGTGCCATGCAGTTCACCTTCCAAAGCAACCCTTTTCTCCAGGAGACGTGGAATAAACGTTTTAAATGAATAAACCGTAAACAAACAAAGAAACAAACTGGAGGTCAGTTGTACTTCCAGTGGACCTCCAGCCCCCACCTGGAAGTTGGCAGCCCTGTTCTGCAATGTGCACATCTTGCATCGATGTGCACAACTGATTCTGAGCATCCCAGTTCGCTCAGCTGCTCTCTGAGAAATTTCCGTCCCGGTTCCCCCAGCTGAAATGCGAAAGAATCCCCCCCCCTCATCCTCCATAGCACCAGCCAAAGCCTGGAACGCAGCAGAGGCACGTTCAAAGCCAGCCCTCGGCCTCTTGGGAGAGTTCTGGCCCATCTCAGCCTGAGAAAAATCAACAACGATCAATAGGAAAAGACAACGGGCCCGTCGGGGAATTGAAAGCGTGGCCGAGCGTGCAATTCTGGAGCGGCCCCCGAGACTAAACGGGGAACGCGCTGCGATGGATGCCGTCGGGACGTAAGCAGTTCCAGGAGGATGAACCTCCCAGCCAGCCGCCGCATGGGGAATTTTCTCCATCCAGCTCATTGTCTTGCCGTAATTGGAGTGTAAATTTCAAGGCCCGTTGGCAGTCCAATGCACTGACCCTGCCATGTTTCTCAATCGCAATTTTTCTCCCTCTCCTTTCCAAGTGTCACTGTGTGGTCTCCGCAACGGGCTTCTCCCAGATCTTAATTTTTTAAAATAATAAAGTCCTGAGCTACCAGCAAAAGAATTTATAGGACTCAGGACTCAACGTTACAAAAGGCCGTCCTCGTCTGGACCTCCGAGGCGAGCCCAAATTGCCGTTCTTTTTCGTCCTTTGACTTAACGGGACTGGAATTCTTGACACCCCACCTCGTAACCAACAAGTTCTCGAGGCGGTGGAGGGAACTGAAAATGGTCCAAGGGAAGATCACGGACAATGAAAAGCAACCGACCCAATAACAACAGCGGCGGCTTTGGAAACAGAATATTAAGAAGCAGCCGTTTTTTAAAAAAACGTTTCAGTTTAGCAGCGGGGGGGAAAAACAGCTTAGTAGGATGTAAACAAGCCTCAGTCTAATGCTGGCCCTGAGTCCAAGTCCTTGATGGACTGATAAATGAGCAGCACTGGTTACAGTTGCCAACTGTGGGTTGCGAAATTCCTGGAGATTTGGGAGCCTGGGGAGGGTGGAGGGGGGTCACATCCAGATCGGAAATAAATAAGTTTTTTTGGAAGTGCACACCACTACCAGAGATGATGAAAGAAGAAGAAGAAAAGGAGGAGGAGGAGGAGGAGGAGATTGCATTCATACCCTGCCCTTCACCTGGAGTCTCAGAGAGGCTTACAAACTCCTTCCCCTTCCCCTCCCCACAACAGACACCAGGAGAGGTCGACGGGGCTGAGAGAGCTCCAGTTTGGAGTAGTGGCTAAGTGTGCGGACTCTAATCTGGGAGAACCGGGTTTGATTCCCCACTCCTCCACTTGCAGCTGCTGGATGACCTTGGGCAAATTGTAGTTCTGTCAGAGCTGTCCTTGAAAGGGCAGTTCTGGAAAGAGCTCTCTCAGCCCCACCTATCTCACAGGGTGTCTGTTTGTGGGGAGGGGAAGGGGAAGGAGTTTGTAAGCCGCTCTGAGACTCCTCTGGGTAGTGAAGGGCAGGGGTATAAATCCAATCTCTTCTTCTTCTTCTCCTTCAAGAACTGTTCTTGAGAGAACAGCTCTGAGAGAACTTGTGACCGACCCAAGGTCGCACCAGCAGCTGCATGTGGAGGAGTGGGGAATCAAACCTGGCTCTCCCAGATTAGAATTTGCGGTCCTAACCACTACATGAAACTTAAACTGTGTTTAAATTGCATGGCACTCAACATCCCTGTTATGTAGATATTTTGGTGTCGGGGTAGGGGATCCAAATATTGCCCCACGTGCTTATGTGCCCCTCCGTTTGTCTTCACTTTTCCTTAGAGTAAACGCTCCCATCTCCCTCCTTGTCCCGCCCCCCTTTCCAATCTTCCACTCACCATCACAGTTACTAGGATTGGCACTTGGATGAACCACTTGAAATAGCCGGCACTTAAATCCCAGCATCTGCAGAGAGAGGAACGCCCTTACAGTAAAACTGGCTTCATAATGACCGGCGCTCAGTTTGGTCATTGAGTTTCTACCACGCCACACCTAGGGATTCCTTGTCCCTCTTCATTGCATTTTTAACTTACCCTTAAGAACACAAGAGAGGCCAAAGATGGATCAGGCCAAAGGCCCATCCAGTCCAACACTCTGTGTCACACAGTGGCCAGAAATACCAGGTGCCATCAGGAGGTCCAGCAGTGGGGCCAGAACTCCAGAAGCCCTCCCACTGTTGCCCCCCCAAGCACCAAGAACACAGAGCATCCCTTGCCCCAGACTGAGAGTTCCTATCTATACGTGGTGGCTAAGAGCCACTGATGGACCTCTGCTCCATATAAGAACATAACAGAAGCCAAAGTTGGATCAGGCCAGTGGCCCATCCAGTCCAACACTCTGTGTCACACAGTGGCCAAAAATACCAGGTGCCATCAGGAGGTCCACCAGTGGGGCCGGGACACTAGAAGCCCTCTCACTGTTGCCCCCCCCTAAGCACCAAGAATACAAAGCATCACTTGTCCCAGACAAAGAACATAAGAGTGGCCAAAGTTGGATCAGGCCAGTGGCCCCTCCAGTCCAACACTCTGTGTCACACAGTGGCCAAAAATACCAGATGCCATCAGGCGGTCCAGCAGTGGGGCCAGAACTCCAGAAGCCCTCCCACTGTTGCCCCCCACAGCACCAAGAATACAGAGCACCACTTGCCCCAGGGTGTTCAGGATGGCATCTACCCCATCTTATCACAACGACCCTGTGAGGCGGGGTTAGCTGAGAGGCAGATCATCCAGTGGCTGGGCGGGGGCTGCAATCTGGGTCCCCCCTGGTCTGGCTCCCTAACCACTGCCCTTTTGGCTGCCATGCAACGTTCTCCCATCCTCCATGTGATCCTTACAACAACCCTGTAATGCAGGCCAGGATTTCTTGTTCCAAAGGTATGAAAATCACAGTAGGTAAATGACGGAATATTTAATATTAAGTCAAATGGTCTTAATATTAAATATTAAATTGAATATTAGATATGAGGAAAGGCTAAGGGACTTGGGAAGGTTTACTCTGGAGAAGAGGAGGTTGAGGGGGGACAGGATGGCTCTCTTGAAGTAGTTGAAGGGCTGTGTCACTTAGAGGAGGGCAGGGAGCGGTTCCTGTGGGCAGCAGAGGAGAGGACTCACAAAAATGGGTTTAAATTGAGGGCGGTAAAGTCCCGCCTGGATCTTAGGGGAAACTTTTCCACTTCACTCTTTCTCAACCAAGCCTACTTCGTAGGCCACACCTGGAGTATTTGTGTGCAGTTCTGGAGGCCTCACTTCAAAAAGGAGGTGGACGGAATGGAGCCGGGTGTAGAGAGCGAAGAGGAGGATTGGGGGCCTGGAGACCGAGAAGCCCTACAAGGAAAGGCGGAGGGCAGAAGTCGATTCGGGGGGAACGCGGGGGATCGCCGTTCCCCCGGGTGAGGTGCGGGGGGGCGGGGCACACAACGAAGCCCCGCCCCCTGCTTCCAGCCTCATTCTGTTGCAGAAGGAAGAAGAAGCAGGAGGGTAAGTTGGCGTCCTCCCCCTCTGCCTGGCCGAGGCCACTCCACGTGGCCTCTGCAAGGACTCCCAGCCCCATCCAGGAGCTTCCCCGAGGTAGCTGTGTTAGTCTGTTGCTGCAAAATAGTCCATGAGTTCAAATAGCACCTTTAACCTTTAAGACTAAGACTAACTGAGTGGTGGGTGTGGCCTTATGACACACTTCTGGTGATGGCAGGGGGTGTGGCCTTATGACACACTTCCGGTGATGTCAGGGGTGTGGCATATGCTAATGAGTTATGCTAATGAGTTTCCCTAGCTCTTTTTCTACGAAACGACCCCTGGCGGAGGGACTTGGGAAGGTTCAGTCTGGAGAAGAGGGGGTTAAGGGGGGGGGAACAGGATGGCTCTCTTGAAGTTTTTGAAGGGCTGTCCCTTGGAGGAGGGCGGGGAACTGTTCCTGTGGGCAGCAGAGGAGAGGACTCTCGATAAGGGGCTTAAACTACGGGTGGGAAGGTACCAGCTGGATCTTCGAAAAGACTTTTGGACGGTAAGAGTTGTGCACCAGTGGAATCGGCTGTCTCGGGAGGTGGTGAGCTCCCCCTCCCTGGCAGTCTTTAATCAGCGGCTGGACAAACACTTGTCAGAGATGCTCTAGGCCAGGTATGTCCAACAGGTAGATCGCGATCTACCAGTAGATCGCGGAGGGGTCAGAGGTAGATCACCAGCCCCACTTGGTCTCCTGGTTTGCTGGACAGGTGTTTGGGGTTTTTTTTTTATGATTGTTTGGTGGTATTTGATTATTGGTGCCAGTATGACGAATCCTTATTTTTACTTTTAGAACTGCATAAAAGTTAAAGAAAGTTATCGGGACAGTTAAAGAAAGTTATAACTCAATAAAAAATTTAAAAAATGTTCGCAGTCCTTTCTGGATCTTCGTCTCTCTTGTTTTGTTTTTGCTTATTTTGCTTACCAGTAGATGACAGAAGGTGCATTATAAATGGGGGGCGGGCGTTGGAACCATGTTCCCTCTAAGCTGTGGAGTCTTGTGAGCAAAACTTCTACTCTGTGAGCTACTGGCGTTAAAGTTGTGAGCGAGAGATTTGGCGACTGCATAAATTAGTTGGTGGTATTTTATTATTGGAGTTTTTTTGATGATTGTTTGGTGGTATTTTATTATTGGTGCCAGTATGATGAGTTCTTATTTTTACTTTTAGAACTTTTAGTTTTTTTTTTTTTGTGGGGTGGAACCCAACTTTAGTGGGTTAAAATCTAATTTGAAACTAATTTGAAACTTTATTTTCATGGTGGTAGATCACCGGCACTTTTGGCCCGAAAAAATAGATCACTACCTGTTCGAAGTTGGACATGTTCGCTCTAGGCTGATCCTGCAGGGAGCAGGGGTTGGCCCCTTCCAACTCTATGATTCTATGATTATTACAACAGGCCACGCTTATTACCCCCCAAATGGGAGGCAGGGTCCCCCCAAAAAAACTGGGGAGATTTTTATACAGTGGTGAGATTTTTTTTTTTTAAATGATTAGGGATAAAAAAGCACGACCATAACCAACATAGAGGGTTATTTTCTTAAAGGAAATAAATGACTCTCTCAGACTTACTCCGTGTCTGCTAGCGTGGCTCTCAAAGTTGCCCAGATTGTGACAAAAACCACCGGGAGTCCTGCAAGAAACAGAAAGCAGATGCGGGAATTAAAATACATATTTTAGCAGCATCGTGTTGTTACAGTTATACTGGGGGGGGGGGAGTCCCAGAAAGGAAGAAGATCTAGAGGTCTCCATTTTACTGAAAACTACCAGGCTTTGGAACATCTTTCTCTGGTTTCTGGTTTGCCTCATTTCCCCTGTACGATTCCACCTTTCCCTGCATGGCCAAAATCAGCGAATGACCGATAATTTTACAGCCAAAACAGAAATGTAATATATATATACTAGCAGTAAAGCCCGTTGTGAAAGCAATACAACGAGATCTAGAAAGAGGCTCTGGGGCAGTGCTCTGGCTTTGGGCAAACAGTGTCAATTTGCTGTGGTGACCTCAGCAGGGTATAATGACAGAGTCCACTGTTTTCTCCAGAGGAACTGATCTCTGCTACCTGAAGAGCAGTTGTAATTGTGAGTAATCTGTAGCCCTCACCTGGAGATTGGCAACAATTGTTACCCAGGACAAAATGGCTGGTTTGGAGGGGGGGGGGTATGGCATTCTACCTGTCTGAGGTCCCACCCCGCTGCAAACCCCACCCTCTCCAGGCTCCACCCCTCAAATCCCCAGGAATTTGTCAGCATGTAGTTGGCAACCCCATCTCCTTCCCAGCTAGCCACCAACCTACCATTATCTGCCCCTTTGACTTCAGCTGACTTCTGCCCTCCCTTCTGCAGAGCAGTTGTAATACTGAGTGCTCTCCAGCCCTCACCTGGAGATTGGCAACAATGGTTCCCTATGTGAGACTGACTGGTTTGGAGGGTGGAGTCTATGGCAGTGTACCTGTCTGAGGTCCCACCCCTCCTCAAACCTCACCCTCTTCAGGCTCCATCCCTCAAGTCTCCAGGAATTTCCCATCTGGAGTTGGCAACCCTATCAGGACTGGCCCCAATGTGTTTTCTCCCAAAGGCCAAAGTAGGTGACAGGACCAAGCTTAGTTGCCTACCAACAGGCACTGAGGGGAATGTAGGGTTGCCAGCTCTAAGGAGGGAAATACCTGGAGGTTTGGGGGGTGGATTCTGTAGAGGGCCGGGCGACGGAGGCATCGGCCTTCTGTCGCCCGCCTTGCCCCCCCAATCTCGGCCCGGGCACCCGCGGCTCCCACCAGCGGCCGCCCGACTCCAGACTCCCCCGCGGCCACTCCAGCCAGGCGACGGAGGCATCGGC
>NW_015175062.1:645-3987 GCF_001447785.1 Gekko japonicus | reverse complement strand
CCACCCCCACCCACTCCAGGGCCGACATCCGGCCGCAGGGTCCGTTTCCTCCCACCCAACCCCACTCACTCCAGGGCCGGCGACTGGAGGTGCAAGCCTCCGGCTGCCGGGTTCGTTTCCACCCCCCCACTCCAGGACCGGTCGCCTGCTCCCTTCCCCTCCCCCACCACCCACTCCCAACAGGCACTGAGGGGAATGTAGGGTTGCCAGCTCTAAGGAGGGAAATACCTGGAGGTTTGGGGGGTGGATTCTGTAGAGGGCAGCATTGGGCGGGGGGGGGGGGCGGAAGGACTCAGCAGGTATAATGTCATAGGGTCTACCCTCCTAAAGCAGTCATTTTCTCTAGGGGAACTGATCTCTGTCATCTGGAGATCAATTGTAGCAGTGGGAGATCTCCAGGTCCCACCTGGAGATTGGCAACCCTAGGGGGAAGTCAGCTGCACAGCAGGGGGTTGAAGAGAATGGTTTGATGGCTGCTGGGCCAAGATCGGCAACAATAGTTCCCCAGGAGCCCCATCGTAAATGCACCAAACAATTCCTCAAGATTTTCCGAAACACTACTCTGTTTTGGGCTCCTGGGGAACTTTGTAGTAGCACCAAAGCTTTAAGATCTCTCCAGCTGTCACCTGGAGACTGGCAACAGCTTGTCTGGAGTGTGGGCAGCATGGCATTGTATCTGTCTGAGGTCCCCCTCTTCCTCCTCCTCCTCAGATCCCACCCTCAGCAGGCTTCATCCCTAAAATATCCTGGAAGTTTCCAACCTGGAGTTGGCAACCCTATGTCCTGGAGTTCAAACCTGGAGTTGGCAACCATCAGCCAACGTTTATCTGCCTGTCTGTCTTTACAACCCCCCCCCCCACAACCTCTGCCTAGGGAGCAGCTGACATCATTCTCCTCTCCCAACTGAAAATTCCAACTGCCTTGCGGGGGGGGGGTGAGTTTGAGGTGTGGAATGGAGTGTAGTCCAATCAGCTTCCATATGTAAATGACCTTGGAACGCTGGCCGGGACTGCACAAAGCAGCCAATGAACCCAGCCAGTGTCTTCCGAGTGGCAGTTTTTTCGGCCTAACACTAAAGGGGCCAATTTTAGAATTCTGGCACCCACTACTCTTTTATAATAAGGGAGAGATATATTTTTAAGGCGATGTCCTCAACAATCTCTGCAAGTCGATGCTTTGGCTTGAGAAGTTGTGATTTGGCATGAACTCCATCTTCCACCCACCTAACCAGTTCAGGACCTTGGGCAGCTCTCTATTGTCAATGGATTGGTCTGGATTCAAATCCAGCAAGGGAAAAATGATAGCCATCTGTTACATATTAAATGTACATCTGTTATATATTAAAATGGCTCCCAAACTCAACTTTGCCCCATTCTGCTCTTCTAGGGAAGAAGAAGAAGAAGAGGAGGAGGAGGAGGAGGAGGAGGAGGAGATTTATACCCCACCCTTCACTACCCGAAAGAATCTCAGAGCGGCTTACAATCTCCTTTCCCCTCCCCTCCCCACAACAGACATCCTGTAACGTAGGTGAGGCTGAGAGACCTCTTTTGAGGACTCCTCTCGATAGAACAGCTCTGACAGAACTTGTGACTGACCCAAGGTCACACCAGCAGCTGCATGTGGAGGAGTGGGGAATCAAACCCGGTTCTCCCAGACTGGAGTCTGCACTCTTAACCACTACACCAAACTGGGTCTCCTTCATCCCTCCATTGTCTATCAGATACAATTCAGTGGTTTAGCCATCAGGACAGGCAGGCTCAATACCAGGTGCTGGCGTGGATCTCTAAAGCCCTAAATGGTTTGGGTCCAAAGCCCCTGAGGGACTGCCTTCCTTCTAGCAGCATTGGAGCGGTTGTACCTATTTATTTTAAACTATTTCGGAGCTGTCCTTCAACCATTTGGTCACAGATGGCTACGATCAAGCACACATTCACAGGTTTCCCAGAACCATAAAATACGATATACAGTAGGTATTTCTACAAGCTACCTCTGAACAATGGAAGAACATTAACTAGAAATCCCAGGTAAACCCAAAAGCCAAAAGCGCATCGGACCCAGAAGCAAACTGAGTGACCCCACCGGGTGGCCGATCACGCCTGCAGCCGTCACAGATGCGGCTCCCCACTGGGAAGAGCAGGGCAGAGATCATGGGAAAGATCCGTGTTATGGCCACGAGCACGTTCGAGCATTATTTAATTTATTTATTTATGCTTTCAGCTTGTATCCCACTCGAACTCCCCAAGGGGTCAAAACCCAGGGCCTTTTTTTGTAGCAGGAACTCCTTTGCATGTTAGGCCACACACCCCTAATGTAGCCAATCCGAATGAGTTTCTGCTGTTGGGTGTGGCCTATTATGCTAATGAGTTCCTGCTGGGTGTGGCCAACTTGGGAGCCAGCCGGAACTCCGTTCCTGTGCGTTCCTGCCCAAAAATAGCCCTGGACGCAACAAACATGAAATTGAGCAAACTTCAGAGGACAGCGAAAGACAGGAAGGCCTGGCATGATCTGGTCCATGGGGTCGCAAAGAGTCGGACTCGACTGTGCGACTGAACAACAACAACCTCTGAACAATGGAAGAAAATTAACTGGAAATCCCGGGAAAACCCAAAAGCCAAAGGTCAAAGGCAGTGCCTCGCATCGGACCCAGAATCAAACTGAGCGACCCCACCGTGTGGCCGATCACGCCTGCAGCCGTCACAGATGCGGCTCCCCACTGGGAAGAGCAGGGCAGAGAACATGGGAAAGATCCGTGTTATGGCCATGAGCACCTTCGAGCATTATCTAAAGGCTATTCCACCCGTGCAAATGGTGGTGGTGGGAAATGCCATCAAGTGATAGCTGACTTATGGCAACCCCCGTAGGGTTTTCAAGGGAAGAGATGAACAGGGGTGGTTCGCCATGGCCTGCCTCTGCAGAGCAAGCCTGGGCCTCCTGGGCGGCCTCCCATCCACATCCTAACCAGGGATGACCCTGCTCAGCTTCATAAGAACAGCCTAAGTCTGCAGCCCATCACAACTATCCTGTGCCCTATATATACAAAATAAATCCAGGACACTCTTACCTCAGGTTATAGGGTATGCAGCTACATTTCTCTGAACATAAGAGACGCCAATGTTGGATCAGGCCAATGGCCCATCCAGTCCAACACTCTGTGTCACACAGTGGCCAGAAATACCAGGGGCCACCAGGAGGTCCAGCAGTGTGGGGGCCAGGACACCAGAAGCCCTCCCCTGTTGCCTCCCCAAGGACTAAGAACACAGAGCATCACCTGCCACAGACTGAGAACTCCTATCTATACCTTGTGGCTAATGGCCACTGATGGACCTCTGCTCCATATGTTTA
>NW_015175062.1:0-377 GCF_001447785.1 Gekko japonicus | reverse complement strand
TCAGGCCAATGGCCCATCCAGTCCAACACTCTGTGTCACACAGTGGCCAAAAATACCAGGGGCCATCAGGAGGTCCAGCAGTGGGGCCAGGACACTAGAAGCTCTCCCACTGTTGCCCACCCCCAAGCACCAAGAATACAGAACATCACTTGCCCCAGACCGAGAGCTCCTATCTATACCTTGTGGCTAAGAGCCACTGAGGGACCTCTGCTCCATATGCTTATCCAATTCCCTCTTGAAGCCGCCCATGCTTGTAGCCGCCGGCACCTCCTGTGGCAATGAATTCCATGTGTTAATCCCTCTTTCGGTGAAGAAGTCCTTCCTGTTATCCATTCTAATCCGACCGCTGCAATTTCGTGGAGTGCCCATGAGTTCTT
>NW_015175061.1:21780-24112 GCF_001447785.1 Gekko japonicus | reverse complement strand
CCCCTCAGTCACCATGGCCAGTAGCCATTTGACCGACTTCTCCTCCATGTATCTAATCTAATCCCTCTTTAAAGCTGTTCATTCCTGTGGCCCTCACTACATCCTCTGGCAGCAAATTCTACATTTTAATCACTCCCGTGGCACAACAGATGTGGGATGCCGTTCATGGCTGGTTGGGCCCTGCCATACCACATAAGGCACTTAGTCATTACCGACCGCCTGAGCTTTTAAGTGTTTTTCTTTCTCCCCCCCCCCCAGAAAAGCAAAAAGCATTAAAAGGTTCTTGATCTATTTCCTTTTTTCTAATGTTTCATACGGGCCAGCTGGGAAATTGCTATCCTGCCATTTCCCCGCGCAGAAGGATGCGAGAAAGATGGAGGGTATGTCTGAACACACATACACAAACGGAGGTCAAACTTGGGTTCAGAGTTCATTTAGCAATGCAAATGCTAAAGCTGAGTTTAGTCCATTTCCCCATTGTTTGCCCACGGTGGGGGTCAGGAAGTCCCCCGCATTCCTATTACTCTGCAGAAACAACGAAACTGAAATGTTCAGGAGGGCATTCTTTAATACGAGGATCGGAATTGCAATATAATGGAACAGTCCGGGAGAGTGGTTTCGTAAGGGAACAGGAGTCAGTCTATTGCAGGGATGATTATCTGTATCGCTTTGCTTTTAATGTGCCATCCTGTACCTTTGCCTTCCACTCTTGGCATTGTTTTATGGGAGGTTGTGCTTTAGAAAGCTTCCTGTTTGCCTCGTGTCCTTGTTCCTGCCCTCTTCATCCTACTGCATTGTTTCGCCCTGCCTGAATGGATGTTTCAAAAATATTTCATAATTCATCATGAATCCCCGTGTGAAGGGCAGGTTAGGCACGAAGTCAATCACGAAATACATTTCCCTTCTGATAAAACGGGGTGGATGCTCAGATCTCTGGTGCGGCGTGTAAAAAGAATAACCGAGCTCTCGAGTTCTGAGGAGAGCAAAACGACAAAAAAAATCTCTTCTCTTCCGGAAGAATACTTTTAAAAAAGCATTTAATATGCAGTACATTTTTTTAAAAAGCACTTCACACACAGACACACACGTACATGCATACATACATACATATTCATATACACACAGATAGATTTTAGATAGGAGATTTGTCAGACCTTGTATGCACTTATATAGTATGCCATTGTTAATGCAATTAATTAATTAAACATCACCAGCACTTTATGTCATTGTTTATCATTGAACTGTTTTTAGATGACTTTATGTGGATTTTAATAGTTATTTATGTATCAAACTGTGCAAGCCTCCCTGAGCCTGCTCTTTTGGGGAGGGTGGGGTATAAATGAAACAAATAAGTAAATAGATGATAGATGATGAAGATAGATAGATGATGAAGCATATGGAGCAGAGGTCCATCAGTGGCTATTAGCCACAAGGTATAGATAGGGACTCTGAGGCAAGTGATGCTCTGTCTTCTTGGTGCTTCGGGGGGTCAACAGTGGGAGGGCTTCTAATGTCCTGGCCCCACTGCTGGACCTCCTGATGGAACCTGGTATTTCTGGCCACTGTGTGACACAGAGTGTTGGACTGGATGGGCCTTTGGCCTGATCCAACATTGGCGTCTCTTATGTTCTTATGAAGATAGATGGACTGCTGATAGATGATGATAGATAAATAGATAAATGATAGGTAGATGATAGATGATAGATGATGATGAAAATAGATAGATGATGAAGATAGATAGGTGGATGGCTGATAGATGATGATGAAAATACATAGCTGAAGATAGATAGGTGGATGGCTGATAGATGATGATGATAGATAAATAGATAGATGATAGATAGGTAGATGATAGATGATAGATGAAGATGAAAATTGATAGATGATGAAGATAGATAGAGACAGACATATAGATCGATAGATGGATAGATTATAGGTAGATGATGATGAAAATAGATAGATGAAGAAGATGATGATAAATAGATGGATGGATGATAGATGATGAAGATAGATAGATAGATAGATGGATGGATGGATGACAAGAAGAAGAAGAAGAAGAAGAAGAAGAAGAAGAAGAAGAAGAAGAAGAAGAAGAAGAAGAAGAAGAAGAAGAAGAAGAAGAAGATAGAGCCTTTAGAAATACTCTGGCCATGGAGATAGAGACCACACAATAATATGCACACACTATAACAGTGAAACATACAAGAACCTTGTAAGGTAGGTCAATATCATTCTCTTTGAATTGCAGGTGAGGGGCTAGAATGGAAAAGAAGAAGAGGAGGAGGAGGAGGAGGAGGAGGAGGATATTAGATTTATACCCTGCCCTTCACTCAAA
>NW_015175061.1:20783-21629 GCF_001447785.1 Gekko japonicus | reverse complement strand
GTCGCTCTGGCAACGGGGCTGTTTGGAGTCCTGTTGCCAGAGCGACGCGTAGCGTCACATCCTGGCGACGGCGGGTGCAACGCGTATCACCGTCCCCGCGGCAGGGATCCTGTAAAGACATGCGGATCCCCCGCCGCCACTTGGTAAGCCTAATTGTAGATTATGCTAAAGATCTTCCAGCCTGCCCATCCTTCAAGTAAAAAGGCGAAGATCTGAAGAGAAACAAGAGTATATCCTTCAAGTAGCTCAGAACAACATATATGCTGTTCTGACATCCATTTTATCCTCACAATAACCCTACAGGGGTGAGAGGAATTGATTGGGCCAAGGTCATCCAGTAAGGTTGCCACCAGCCTCCAGGTGGCGGCGGGAGATCTGCTAGGATTACCACTGACTCCAAGTGACAGAGATCAGTTGGAGAAAATGGTCGCTTTGGAAGGTGGACTCTGTGGCACTGTACAGAGGAAAAGGGAATACTTCTTCGCCCAAAGAGCCATTAACACATGGAATTCACTGCCGCAGGAAGGGGTGGTGGCTATAAGCACAGACAGCTTCAAGTGGGGATTGGAGAAACATATGGAGCAGGGGTCCATCAGTGACTGTTAGCCACAAGGTATATTATTATTTATTCATCATATGGCAGAGTTTGTTGTTGTTGTTCAGTCGCACAATCGAGTCCGACTCTTCGCAACCCCATGGACCGCATCACGCCAGGCCCTCCTGTCTTCCATTGTGCTCCGGAGTTTGCTTAATTTCATGTTTGTTGTATCAATAACACTGTCCGATCATCTCATCCTTTGCCGCCCCCTTCTTCTTTGACCTTCAGTCTTTCCCAGCATCAGGGTC
>NW_015175061.1:19664-20585 GCF_001447785.1 Gekko japonicus | reverse complement strand
CCCCCCCCCCGTTCTTGGAAGAGCTCTCAGCCCCACCTACCTCACAGGCAATGTTCCCTCTAACCTGTGGAGTCTTGTGAGCAAAAATTCCACTTTGTGAGCTACTGGCATTAAAGTTGTGAGCGAGCAATTTGGCTACTGCATAAATTAGTTTGCTCTGGAGCCATCGTTCCTGAGCTAAGACAAAAATCTGTGAGCCAGAGGCTACAAAACTGTGAGCTATCTCACACAAACTCAGCTTAGAGGGAACGTTGCTCACAGGGTTTCTGTTGTGGGAAGGGGAAAGGAAAGGAGATTGTAAGCTGCTCTGAGCCTCCTTCGGGTAGTGAAGGGCGGGGTATACATCCAATCTCTTCTTCTCTTCTTCTTCTTCTTCTTGACCTCCAAGGATGAAGTGAAGAGAAACAGAAGTCTCTGCTACAGATCTTAATGCTGGGGTAAGCTACTATGGATGAAGGATGGGCCATGGCTGGGTGGCAGAGCATCTGCTTGGCATGCAGAAGGTCCCAGGTTCAATCCCCGGCATCTCCAGTTAAAAGGACCAGACGAGGTGAATGGCCTCTACTTGAGACCCCGGAGAGCTGCTGCCAGTCTGAGTAGACAATACTGACCTTGATGGACCAAGGGTCGGATTCACCATAAAGCAGATTCATATGGACAAGGCAGCCCTGCAGGAACGGAAAGTGGTCCCGATCCACGGAGAGCCATCGCTTCTCCTCAGAGAGCTCTGTCAGAATGCTAACACCCTGTCCAAGCTGTCCTTTGGCCTGACGCTTCAGCTGCCCGTACATTTCCGTACGTTTCTGCCCAAAGCAATTTGTTGTATTAGTCCTTTTGTTGTTGTTGTTGTTGAGTCGGACAGTCGAGTCCGACTCTTTGCAACCCCATGGACCACATCACGCCAGGCCCTCCTGTCTTCCG
>NW_015175061.1:13382-19599 GCF_001447785.1 Gekko japonicus | reverse complement strand
ACATCAGCAGGTGCAAGTGGAGGAGTGGGGAATCAAACCCAGTTCTCCCAGATTAGAGTCCGCACACTTAACCACTACACCAAACTGTCTGACCATCTCATCCTTTGCCGTCCCCTTCTTCTTTGACCTTCAGTCTTTCCCAGCATCAGGGACTTCTCCAGTGAGGGCTCCCTTCTCATTGGGTGGCCAAAGTATTTAAGCTTCAGCTTCAGTATCTGGCTAGCAGTGATGAAATATTTACCCACTGTTTGTGGCAGGCGGTATTCCTGGCACCTGAAAAAAATACAGGATTTTTTCTCCCCTGTCCAAAAAGCATCCGAGCGCGACCAAATTGCTTTGGGTAGAACTGGGAAAGATGAACCTTGTTGGCGCTCGATTCCATAGCCTGTGAGGGAGAAGAGAGCAGACAGGGAACCCTGGGTGGGGTGTTTGTTTTGGACTGAAACCTTTCCAAATGGGGTTGCATCACTAAGTGTCGCTTGTTTTGATGGATGAGAGGGAAAAGGAAGGTGTTCTTCTGCGGCCCCAATGGAGCATGGTAACAACGTCTTTCTCCAGTAATTGGCTGAGAATGCAAGATGGCAATTTCCAAGCATTTCGAAGTGCGCTCGGTTGGGAGCATTGCTGGCAGGAGACGTATTCCCACAGGAGGAAGAAAATATTTTCTCTTCCTTTGCCAGCTCTCTCTCCCTCTCCTTTTAAAACTCTGCTTTATAATTAGGCTGTCTGCTGAGAATGCAAACATCGAATGTTTTGTTAGGGAATTCAAGCTGTTCTGAGCATTCCGGATGATAGCTTTTCTCCAGTTTGTCCATAAACAGAGGGGAAGCGGTTTGCTTCAGTCTGCAATCCGATCGTATCTGTTACAGGAGAGGGGCGGATGGGTTGCTGAGAAAGCTCTGGGGATTTCCGACAGATCTAGAACCATAAATATCTGAGATGCAGAATGTAAGTAAACAGACAAAAATAGTAATGGGCGAATGCTCCCACACTTAATCTGAAACAGCTCACATTTTTGTGCTCGTCATCACCAGTATATCTAATTGTCAATATTGCCCTATCTATGGAAGCTTAAATCCGGAGATTGAGGCCATGGGCAGACAAGACAGATCTTTCTACGAATCTGAGAAAAGCCCCATGATAAAAAGGAGCACCCGTATATTCAAGAAATGGTTGTCTGCAGTGGCCGTTTTTGTGCAACAATTCTGCCACCCTTCAAGCCTTGGTTTCTCTCATTAAAAGGCAGGGGAGGGGACAGGGCCCTTTTCAAGACTGTTTTGGCATTTAAGGGAGGACTCAGTGGCACCAGGCCCACCACCAGCCACCAGGAAACTTCCTACAATGCATTTTCATGAATCACCCAGGCCTGTCTCTGCTTAGTAGTATTCAACAGCAATCCGTCACAAAAGTCATGTGGTGTACTGGTTAGAGGTTGAGACTAGGATCTAGGAGATCCAGATTTGAATACTCACTCTACTGTGGAAGCTCACTTGGTGACTTTGGTGACTCTCAGCCTAACCCACCTCACAGGGTTGTTGTCAGGATGCTGTGGAAGACAGGAGGAGAATGTAAGCTACTTTGGGTCCCCATTGTGGAGAAAGCTTATTGGGCAGTTTGAAGGTTATGGAGGTTTAATAATGTGTTTTAGTGATTGTAATAGATAATTATGTTTGTGTAGGGTGTACTGTGTGTAGTTGAGAGGCAGTTTGGTGTAGTGGTTAAGTGTGCGGACTCTAATCTTGGAGAACCAGGTTTGATTCCCCACTCCTCCACTTGCACCTGCTGGATGACCTTGGGCCAGCGTAGTTCTGATAAGAGCTGTTCTTGAAAAAGAGCAGTTTCTGCCAAGAGCTCTCTCAGCCCCACCTACCTGGGGAGGGGAAGGGAAAGGAGTTTGTGAGCTGCTCTGAGACTCCTTTGAGTAGTCTCTTCTACTGTCAAACTCAGGCTTCTAACATAGGGACAGGCTGCCTGAATTGATTGCAAAGATATCTTTATTGACTCTGTTATTTTTGTCACAGATGTTGTTTTTGGATTTCAACCTCTAGGTGGTGGCTGGAGGTCTCCTGGTGTTCCAACTTATCTCTAGTTCCCCTGGAGAAAATGTCTGATTCGAAAGGTGGACTATATAGCATTATACCCCACTGAAGTGTCTCCCTTCGCCAAACCCTGCCCTTCTCAGGGTCCACCCCTAAGTCTTCAGGAATTTCCCAACCTTGAGCTGGCAACCCAAGTGTGAATGGACCTGTGTCCCAATATGGCTCTCGATTTCATGTGGCAACAGCCAAATATCTTCATACAAAAATAGCCACTCCTGTCCCATAAAACAAGATTGCCAATGACCTAGAGTGGGGGGGGGGATGTTCTGTCCCTTTAATGGAAGAGTAATGTACAGAAACAGGCCAGTGAAGCTTTTCATGGCAGGGAAGTAATCACCACCTGGTTAATAACATCCCATGATGCCTCTCTTAAAGAAACATAATGAGATTTCTGCAGGCAATTGGTGACCCAACCTAAATGAAGACGCTGATTATTCAGGGGCCCAGTACGATTAGTCAAATGCCTTTGTTAACTGGTTTTTACTGGTTTTATTGTCTATTAATGTTTTTGTTATCTTAAGCAATTTTTAATTCTTAGTGTTTTTAGTCATTGTATTTTATTGTTTCATGTTGTTTCTTTTTTTAAAAAAAATCTGCCCTCAAGGGGCAGAATTTTGTTTTTTCATAACAGACAAACCAAACATATACACATATAACACAAACGGGGCTATCAAATGCTTAAATTTCCAATAATTGCCTCTTAGATATTCTCTATCTAATATGATATCATATTGTTTCTTGATGGCTTGTGAGACCTCTTGAATTGAAACACTTTGAATCAAAATTTCTCTATTATTTTTTTTACATTTGTTTTCACAATTTATGAGTTAAAGCTTCTTGAATATATTCATCCATTCCATTTACTGTTAAAACATCTTTCTATAGAGGTTTTTTTTGGGGGGGGGTGTTCAAATTGTTCTTGAATTTCTTCCTCTGCGTAGGCGATACCGTCTTTTTTTCCATACGCCAATTATTTTTCTCCTTTCAGTTTCTTTATGTAGACAGTATGCAAGATACCTTCCTGGTTTGTTTGCATGTTGAAGATGTTTTTGTTTTAAAAAAAACCTCAACATTTTTCCTGCATGTCTTCAGTTTGATTTCTTAGTGTTTTGATTTCTATTTTTCTTTGGGGATCTTTTTTATGCTGTCCTCCTAGGATCTGAATTCTGTCGGTTATGTTCTTAATTTGTTCCAATCTTTGCTTCTATCTCTTTGAAGCAATTGTTGCATATTGTCGTAAACCACCCAGACAGCTTTGGCTACGGGTGGTATAGAAATGTAAATAATGATTAGAAACCGTATAGCATTGATATTTATTTATTTATTTATTTTGCTATATAGCCCGCCTTTCTCCCAGTACAGTCAGGACTCCGGGAAGGTAATGACAGTATTGTTAGGTTCCCAGCAGCCAAATCACTTTCCACACGCACTTTGGTGGTGAATGCTTTATTTAGAGATATGAGATGCTCTGGGTTCAAACTCTTTGTTAGGGCTGATTTGTAGAGGTGGAAAAAGGCAAGATATAGGTAAAACCCAAAAATCCCATGCACACCTACGTCAGTGTTACTACATTGACTCTGAAAGATATACAGTCACTATCTAGCCAGGCACAGTCTTCTCCGAGGACATTTATCATGTGACAGATGTCTTGGCCCTCTTAGGAAAATTACCATGCACTCCTCCCTAGAAAACTACACACTCTCTCTCCCCACCCTAAGGAATTCAAAGGCAAATGAGGGGAGTGATGACATTATAACCATGTTTAAAGTGATAGGGTGTGGTTTTCAAAAACCACTCTGTGGGAACAATACCAGATGTGAGGAGATTTACATTCTATGCCAAAGTTCTGAACTTACAGCGAACATAATACAGATATGATTATAGAAAACAACTAAGATCAAGTTCTGAGTTTAGCCCATGAGTGCCTGAAGACTTAGGGGTGGACCCTGAGAAGGGCAGGGTTTGGCGAAGGGAGACACTTCAGTGGGGTATAATGCTATATAGTCCACCTTTCGAATCAGACATTTTCTCCAGGGGAACTAGAGATAAGTTGGAACACCAGGAGACCTCCAGCCACCACCTAGAGGTTGAAATCCAAAAACAACATCTGTGACAAAAATAACAGAGTCAATAAAGATATCTTTGCAATCAATTCAGGCAGCCTGTCCCTATGTTAGAAGCCTGAGTTTGACAGTAGAAGAGACTACTCAAAGGAGTCTCAGAGCAGCTCACAAACTCCTTTCCCTTCCCCTCCCCAGGTAGGTGGGGCTGAGAGAGCTCTTGGCAGAAACTGCTCTTTTTCAAGAACAGCTCTTATCAGAACTACGGCTGGCCCAAGGTCATCCAGCAGGTGCACGTGGAGGAGTGGGGAATCAAACCTGGTTCTCCAAGATTAGAGTCCACACACTTAACCACTACACCAAACTGCCTCTCAACTACACACAGTACACCCTACACAAACATAATTATCTATTACAATCACTAAAACACATTATTAAACCTCCATAACCTTCAAACTGCCCAATAAGCTTTCTCCACAATGGGGACCCAAAGTAGCTTACATTCTCCTCCTGTCTTCCACAGCATCCTGACAACAACCCTGTGAGGTGGGTTAGGCTGAGAGTCACCAAAGTCACCAAGTGAGCTTCCACAGTAGAGTGAGTATTCAAATCTGGATCTCCTAGATCCTAGTCTCAACCTCTAACCAGTACACCACATGACTTTTGTGACGGATTGCTGTTGAATACTACTAAGCAGAGACAGGCCTGGGTGATTCATGAAAATGCATTGTAGGAAGTTTCCTGGTGGCTGGTGGTGGGCCTGGTGCCACTGAGTCCTCCCTTAAATGCCAAAACAGTCTTGAAAAGGGCCCTGTCCCCTCCCCTGCCTTTTAATGAGAGAAACCAAGGCTTGAAGGGTGGCAGTATTGTTGCCTACCAACGGCCACTGCAGACAACCATTTCTTAAATCTACGGGTGCTCCTTTTTATCATTTGGGGAGTTTTAACCATCCTCAATTTTTTGGTTTGTGTTTTTTAAATGTCAGATTAAGCCTGGGGCTTTTCTCAGATTCGTAGAAAGATCTGTCTTGTCTGCCCATGGCCTCAATCTCCGGATTTAAGCTTCCATAGATAGGGCAATATTGACAATTAGATATACTGGTGATGACGAGCACAAAAATGTGAGCTGTTTCAGATTAAGTGTGGGAGCATTCGCCCATTACTATTTTTGTCTGTTTACTTACATTCTGCATCTCAGATATTTATGGTTCTAGATCTGTCGGAAATCCCCAGAGCTTTCTCAGCAACCCATCCACCCCTCTCCTGTAACAGATACGATCGGATTGCAGACTGAAGCAAACCGCTTCCCCTCTGTTTATGGACAAACTGGAGAAAAGCTATCATCCGGAATGCTCAGAACAGCTTGAATTCCCTAACAAAACATTCGATGTTTGCATTCTCAGCAGACAGCCTAATTATAAAGCAGAGTTTTAAAAGGAGAGGGAGAGAGAGCTGGCAAAGGAAGAGAAAATATTTTCTTCCTCCTGTGGGAATACGTCTCGTGCCAGCAATGCTCCCAACCGAGCGCACTTCGAAATGCTTGGAAATTGCCATCTTGCATTCAGCCAATTACTGGAGAAAGACGTTGTTACCACGCTCCATTGGGGCCGCAGAAGAACACCTTCCTTTTCCCTCTCATCCATCAAAACAAGCGACACTTAGTGATGCAACCCCATTTGGAAAGGTTTCAGTCCAAAACAAACACCCCACCCAGGGTTCCCTGTCTGCTTTCTTCTCCCTCGCAGGCTATGGAATCGAGCGCCAACAAGGTTCATCTTTCCCAGTTATCACTGCTAGCCAGATACTGAAGCTGAAGCTTAAATACTTTGGCCACCCAATGAGAAGGGAGCCCTCACTGGAGAAGTCCCTGATGCTGGGAAAGACTGAAGGTCAAAGAAGACGGGGACGGCAAAGGATGAGATGGTTAGACAGTGTCATCGATGCAACGAACATGAAATTGAGCCAACTTCAGAGGACGGCGGAAGACAGGAGGGCCTGGCGTGATGTGGTCCATGGGGTTGCAAAGAGTCGGACTCGACTGTCCGACTCAACAACAACA
>NW_015175061.1:0-7550 GCF_001447785.1 Gekko japonicus | reverse complement strand
TCTGATCCAGCAAGGCTCTTCTGATGTTCTTATGAAGGCCTCGGACTCTCTGCCATGTT
This sequence comes from Gekko japonicus, assembly GCF_001447785.1. NCBI lineage: Eukaryota > Metazoa > Chordata > Lepidosauria > Squamata > Gekkonidae > Gekko > Gekko japonicus. The sequence continues at coordinate 7,491 of NW_015175061.1, read as the reverse complement.
CTTAGCCGTCCAGGGGAACTGGTTGGCCACTGTGTGAGACAGGATGCTGGACTAGATGGACCATTGATCTGATCCAGCAAGGCTCTTCTGATGTTCTTATGAAGGCCTCGGACTCTCTGCCATGTTCTTAGCCGTCCAGGGGAACTGGTTGGCCACTGGGTGAGACAGGATGCTGGACTAGATGGACCACTGATCTGATCCAGTAGGGCTCTTCTGATGTTCTTATGAAGGCCTTGGCCTCTCTACCCTGTTCTTAGCCCTCCAGGGGAACTGGTTGGCAACTGTGTGAGACAGGATGCTGGACTAGATGGACCCCTGATCTGATCCAGCAGGGCTCTTCTGATGTTCTTATGAAGGCCTCGGCCTCTCTGACCTGTTATTGGCCCTCTAGGGGAACTGGTTGGCCACTGTGTGAGACAGGATGCTGGACTAGATGGACCTGATCCAGCAGGACTCTTCTGGTGTTCTTATGATGCTGAGCAGCAGCACATTGATGAGGTGAACCTTTGTATGGCAGAGGGCGGGATTAAAACCCTCCTAAGTGATGAAAATCATAGATTGAACTTGAGCCAATCACTGTCTTAACCTACCTCATGGTAGTAGATTTACCATTCCTTCGGTGGGGAAGGTGATGCCCTCTCCCCTGCTGCCATTGCCTGCTGCTACTGTGAATGAGAAGGCAAATCTATGTAGGGGGTTATGAGGAATGGAAAAATGAAACTACCAGTGTTATAATGCCCCTGTATAGATCTATTGGTGTGGCCTCATTTGGAGTACTGTGTGCAGTTCCGGTCACTGTATGTCAAAAAGGACATCGCAGCCCTCACCTGGATAGCCCAGGCAAGCCCGGTCTCACAGGATCTTAGAAGCTAAGCAGGGCTGACTCTGGCTAGTATTTGGATGAGAGACCGCCAAGGAATACCAGGGCCGGGATGCAGAGGCAGGCTAATCAAGCCGCCTCTCTGAAAAATGTCCAAGCCCCCCGTATGGGTCACCAGAAGTTAACCATGACTGCCAGGCAAGCACAAAAACACACAAGCCTGCACACACACACACATACACACAAAGGATATTGCAGAGCTGGGGAAGGTACAGAAGAGGGCAACCACGATAATTAGGGGGTAGGGTTACCAACTCTGGATTGGGGAATACTTGGAGATTTTGGGGGTGGCGCCTGAGGTGGGTCGGGGTTTGGGGACTTCAAAGTAGTATAATGCAATTGAATCCACCTTGCTTTTGTCTCATCCTAGCTAAGCTGGTAGCCACTGTCCTACCTTGCAGTGGATTCCACACATTAATTAGGATGCGTTACCAAGATCACCAGATGGCCAATACGGAAATCAAATAGGTTTCCTAATTGGAAGCAGAAGATGCAGAAGGTCTATTCTCTTTGCTAAAACAAGACTAGGAGTGGATCGTTCAGACCATGAATTGTTCAGATCAAAAATTAGAAAAAAAGCTGAAGAAAATAATCAAAACATTCATCGTTCCAAAATACAATCTAAGCTACATTCCTGAAGAGTTTAAAGACCATGTAAAGAATATTTGCATTATTAAATCAAATGGAACATGAACCAGAAGAACTATGGGTTAAAACCAGAGATATTATTCAAAGAAAAATATGGAAAGACTATTCCTGTAGTCAAAAGAAAGGATAAGCATCAATGGATGACTGATAAAACTCTTCAGATTTTTAAAGATAGACAAGAATGGGGTGGGGGAGTGACAGAAATGTATTCAGAGATCTAAATGCAGTGTTCCAGGGACTGGTGCATAGAGACAAAGAGAACTACTTTAATAACCAGTGTTAAGAAATAAAAGTGAACAAAAAGAGATCTCTTCCACAAGATCCCAGAAATAAATGTATTTAAATTTGAATCACAGTTAAGCATGCTGAAAGATCAACATGGAAATACATTAACTGGGCAGGACAAAATAAAGAAAATATGGGAACAATACACTAAAGAACTATACAGGAGGGATGGTAGGATGACAGTCCTTCCAAGAATAATCTTTTGAAGAAGGACTTCCGGTCTGTGGATCAGCGATGTGGCGGTCACTCCCCAGACCTCAGGGGAGCGACTCACACACCAGCAGTATGGAGGGGTGCTACCTCAAGTAGGCTCCAGGCCATAGGGCTTGTGATAGGCTCCAGGCCATAGGGCTTTTGAGGGGCAGCCTCTTCAATGGCTAAATGCCAGAGAATTGAAGCTCCCCTCCGCCCTGATGGTCCTGCTGCTGTGTGGCCCTCGGGCACAAGCTGATTCGACTGGGACAAGTGCTGGAGATTGAGTGGAATATCGATTACTGTGAGCGAGGTCAGAGAAATGACCAACAATGAACTTGAGTTCAGAATAAACAGAATATTTTAAAAACGAACCACCACCCGTGGGGAAAGCGGAGCGCAAAGAGGGACGCCTCTTATGCAAACTGACAGATAAGCATAACAAGGGGGCAGGGGGTTAAATAAGCAGCAGTTTTGTTTTGAGAGACTTACTTGAGCGCTGACATCAAGGTAACAATTTTTCGAGTCCGCGAGAAGCGGTTTGAAATTGTGAACAATTGTATAAAATGGCGACCTCGCAAAGAAAGTTTAAAGCTAAACTGGTGGGTAGTCAGAGCCCAAAACTGGAAGAGGGAGCAGACATCATGAAAATGTTAGCGGATATGCTCAAGCCGGTGATGGAGCAACTCGATGGTATTAACGAGCAACTGACTTCGCTGAATCAAAACTTCGCATCCCAGCAGCTCCAACTGACAGAGACGGTGAAGAAGGTGGAGCATACGACTGAGAGAATTAAACAGATAGACACCAGAAACAAGAAAATGAAGAAAAGAATGAGGAAAGTTGAAGCAAAAAAAACTTCCAAGAAAACCGTTTGTTACAGCTACAAATGGAAAAAGCCAACATGATTCTCAGATTCCAGGGAGTTCCTGAATCAGCGAAGGAGGATCTGAGGAAGCTGCTCAATGAGATCATTGCTTCAGCAATAGGCTCAACAGCAGATGAAGTAGTAAAAGAGATGGAGACTGCTTATAGGGCATACTCCAACTATATTTAAAAAAATAGCCTGCCTGGAGAAATTGTGGTCAGATTCTCAAGAAGACAGACCAGAGATATTTTAAAAGCGACTTCAGCAACTCCACTGAAAATGGGGAATATAAACATTAAAACTTTAAAAGACATTCCATTTGAAATTCGTCAAAAGAGGAAACGCTATAAGGACTTAATTTCCTTTCTTCAAACCAATGGAATTTCATACAGGTGGGCAATCCCAGAGGGTGTCATCTTTAAAATCAATGATAAAAGAGAAAAGATTGACTCCATTTTTAAAGCCAAAGAATTTTTGAGATGTCAGTTGGGATTGGAGGAAGAATCCAAAGATGAAGAATCGAAATCAAGTGACTCTGCTACCTCTAGAACGGATGAGGACTCTGCTGTAGAAACGGGAGCAGGTGCAATGAAAGTTACATATGATTTCAGAGATAGATAACCGAAGTAAAGGCAGAAGGACTTTGAAAATTGCCTTTTGAACCAAATAACAAGAAGATGCTCAGAAAGTTCTCTCACAACAACTAACATACTAACATTGAAGCCGAGACAAACAAGAACTCTACAAGTGTATTGTTGTACTAACACTTTTATTAATAACACTTAGATTAACACAGATATGATCTCCTCCTCTTGGGTTTTTAGTTTAGTGTGGTTATCTATCCTTTATCCTTAGATGTAATCCCCTTCCCTTATATTTCTTTGTAATTTTGTAGTCTTATAAAAAATAATAAAAAATATCCCTCCAGGGATTTAAAAAAAAAAAAGAATCTTTTGAAGAAGAACTTACAATTTGGGAATGTGAAGTGAAAGCTGAACTCAAAGAAATTGGAAGAAACAAAACACCAGGAATAGATGGGATATCAATAGAGTTATTTCAGCCGCAGAAATGGAGTCCATCAAAGCTGTAACAATGATATGCTAACACATATAGAAAATGAAACAATGGCCTACAGACTGAAAATGTTCAATCTATATCCCAATTCCAAAAAAGGAGAGGTCAAAGACTGCAGCAACTATTGGATCATCACATTAATTTCTCATGCAAGTAAAGTTATGCTCAAAAAATTTTTGAGTTTGCAAGTCCTGAGCAAAGCCGTTAAGGACAGAATGTTTTGGAGGTCATCACTTCACTGGGTCACCATAAGGCAGAGGCGGTTTGACGACACACATATTAAGAAGTAGATTCTTCTGCCGGCTCCGAGCCTATTGCTGATTGACTTAACTGAGGATATCCTGAATTCTATTATGAGTGTTAGGCAAGTGAAGTATGCTGTTCTGCACCTCCAGTCATAAGGATTGCTGCCAATTTCAAGTAGAATGGACATTAATCGAGTCCATTAACTGAGCCGACTGTCACTCTGAGAACAGATTGGTCTCCTCCTGCCTGATTGGCTGTCAGCAACTCTCCCTAGGTATGGATTCAAAAAAGAAGAAGAAGAAGAAGAAGAAGAGATTGGATTTATACCCCGCCCTTCACTACCCGAAGGTGTCTCAGAGCGGCTTAAAAACTCCTTTCCCTTCCCCTCCCCACAACAGACACCCTGTGAGGTCGGTGGGGCTGAGAGAGCTCTTGACAGAAACTGCTCTTTTTCAAGAACAGCTCTTATCAGAGCTGCGGCTTGCCCAAGGTCATCCAGCCAGGTGCAAGTGGAGGAGTGGGGAATCAAACCCAGTTCTCCAAGTTAGAGTCCGCGCACTTAACCACGACACCAAACTGGCTCGCCATAGTTTCAACAGTTCTCATCCCTGCTATTTTGTCCAGAAAAATCCCCACTTTGTGCTTCCTGTCTGCATTCATAGAATCATAGAGTTGGAATGGGCCATACAGACCATCTAGTCCAACCCCCCCCAGACAATGCAGGACCTATCTAAAGCATCTCTGACAAATATTCATCCAGCCTCTTCTTGAAAGCTGTCCATGAAGCCACCTCCCTAGGCAGCTGATTCCAAATTTGAACCACCCTGACCGTGAAAAAGTGTTTCCTAATATCCAGCCGATACCTTTCTGCATATAATTTAAACTGGTTGCTTCAGGTCCTCTCCTCTACTGCCAACTGGAACAGCTCCCTGCCCTCCTCCAAATGAAAACCTTTCAAATATTTCAAGAGAGCAATCATGTCCCCCATCAATCTCCTCTTCTCCAAACGAAACATTCCCAAGGCCCTTAGCCTTCCCTCGTAGGGCGAAGTCTCCCTCTGTTGCTTTAGAAAACCCATGCTGGAACAGAAACTCTCCTCTGCATTGCATGCTGCTTTTGCTTCCTTTGATCATAGGAGTTTCTGGTACCCTCTGCATTGCATGCTGCTTTTGCTTTCTTTGATCATCGGGTTTTGTTGGACTTTCTGCATAGATTTATGGCCATTTTATGGCCCTTCGGGGGTGACTTTGCAGTCAGTACAGCATTGGCCTGGGGTATTTGAATGTGGTTTTGAGCTGCACCTTTCCCTCGGCGTGGAGAAAATGTGGAGCAAATGCCAGCTGCAGAACCAGCCTGTATCTCTTCCAGGGGTCATTTCCTGCAGGAGCACACTGGAGCGGAGCTCCAGCAGTAAAGAGCCCAGGGGGCGGGCACATGCCACAAGCCCCACCCCCTGCTCCCAGCAGCCCTCAGTCAGAGCAAGAAGCAGCCAGGTAAGTTGCAGAGCTCCCCCCGGCCCCCCGACCCAAAACAGTCCAGTGGCACCTTTAAGACCAAGTTTTATTCAGGTACAAGCTCTCCCTCCTCTGCGAGGACAGATCTGCACATTCCCCCCCTCCCAATAGCTAGCAATCCACAAGAGTCCAGTGGAGCCTGAGCGGTGGGTGTTGCCTTCGGACACACTTCCGGTGATGTCAGGGGGTGTGGCATATGCAAATGAGTTATGCTAATGAGCTCCTGCACCTCTTTTTCTACGAAATGACCCCTAATTCTCTTCAGTCTACGCTCTGCTTTCTTTACTAGCCCCCCACACTGCCTCTTTGCTCTTTGCTTCCTCTTATCCAGTTTGCACTCCTGACATCCTGGGTTGCTGCGGACATACGGCGGCAGGGGGATTTAAAACTCCCCTTCTCCCACATCCAGCCCAAGCCGGCTTGATGTCACCCTGATCCTCCGAAGCACTCTTTCTATGTGCCTTTGATGGATCTGAAGGGTGTCTTATATGTTCTGGAGCTCTTTTTTCCAGCCCGTCTGCCAAGGCAGCCGAGGAGAGGATGGCATTTGATAATGAGGTCTTAAAAGAGGCAGAGACGGCGGGCGATAGAGCTCTGGGTGGTCGTGGCACATTTGGGCAGGGGATCATTAGATATGACTCAGCCGGCATTAACTGCGTCCGTCTGTTCAGCCAGATAAGGATGTCTTGCGCCGTCTTCCGATGCGTTCGTCAACCGGCCGTGTGCTGTTATTTCTCATAGATCAGTTATTTATCAGGTAAGGGTAATCGTCTCCCATCTTGGGGTTTTCTATGTCGAAACCTATTTGTCTCTTCGGAATGGTCTCGGATACACAAATGTGTATGAAACCCAGAACTTTCAGCCGATCAGTGCTTCTAATCGAAGGTTTCTCTCCTCATCCCCTCTTTAGTAGCACAGAGACATTGTAAGGCCCCCTCCCCAAAAAAAATTCTAAAACTGTACCTTTGCAATGTATTTCATTTTGACACTCACGGGCAGTGTTCCCTCTAAGCAGAGTTAGTGTGAGCTAGCTCACAGGTTTTAGGCCTCCAGCTCACAGGTTTTTGTCTCAGCTAAGGAAGGATGGCTCCAGGGCTTTTTTTGTAGAAAAAGCCCAGCAGGAACTCAGTAGCATAATAGGCCACACCCAACAGCAGAAGCTCATTAGCATATTAGGCCACACCCCTGACAGCACCGCTCATTTGCATATTAGGCCACTCGCCCATGTTACCAGAAGTGTGGTCATCCAGCCACACCCACCTTTTGCTTCTTATTCTGTTTACCCAGGGCTTTTTTGTAGCAGGAACTCCTTTGCATGTTAGGCCACACACCCCTAATGTAGCCAATCCTGATGAGTTTCTGCTGTTGGGTGTGGCCTATTATGCTAATGAGTTCCTGCTGGGTGTGGCCGACTTGGAAGCCAGCCGGAACTCCGTTCCTGCCCAAAAATAGCCCTGGATGGCTCCAGAGCAAACTAATTGATGCAGCAGCCAAATCGCTCGCTCACAAACTTTAATGCCCGTAGCTCACAAAGTAGAATTTTTGCTCACAGGACTCCACAGCATAGAGGGAGGGTTGCTCACGGTTACAAGGTATTACGTAATTACATGGATTTCTGATTTTTATGTTTATGACTCACTAATTTCATTTTACACCTACATTTCATGGCTGTTGTGTTTCTCATCACAAAAATTAAAGTAACAGCACTTTATGGCTTAAATGATAAATGTCAATGGGACTTGTTTAGTTTTTCAGCTGTGTGTGACATTTATTCTCAGTTATTA
>NW_015175060.1:19219-24755 GCF_001447785.1 Gekko japonicus | reverse complement strand
GCTGGGCTTTTTCTACAAAAAGAGCCCGCGGCAAGATCTAATAAGATGGGTACATCCTGGGCCATCCGGGTCAAAGGCAAGAGACGTATGGTTTGCCCTTGTCTGCCTCTGCGCAGCAACCCTGGACTTCTGTCTGGTCTCCCATCCAAGGACTAACCAGGACCGACCCTGCTTAGCATCCGAGATCTGACGGGATCAGGCCGGCCTGGGCCATCTGGGTCTAAGGCAAGAGATAATCAGAAGTGGTTTTTGCCATTTTCTGCCTCTACAGAGGAGCCCTGGACTACTTCCTTGCTGGTCTCCCACCTAGGTGCTAAGCAGGGCCGACCCCGGTTGGCTTCCGAGAAAGGTCGGATTCCCCGCGCACCACAGGCTAAGCCTTCCTCTCCCTCCCTTTCCGCCAGTGACACCATGGACGAGGACGAGGACCTCTACGACTGCGTGGAGAACGAGGAGGCGGAAGGAGACGAGATCTACGAGCACCTGATGAGGTCAGAGCCCTGCGCCATGCCGGTGAGTGGCCGCGGGGGGGGGGAGGCTTCTCTCCAGCCACCTCCTGTGAGGCAGAATTATCCGCTCCTGCCGCATCCGCTGGCGCCACAAATCCGTGCCCACCAAGACACATTTCTCTTGAAAATAGTTTCGGAGGGAGCAGTGTTGGCTTGCGGTAGGAGAGCTGGATTCAACTCCAGTAGTACCTAAAGGTAAAGGTTTCCCTTGCTGGAAAGCCAGTCGAATCCAACTCTAGGGGTGCGGCGCTCATCTCTGTTTCCAAGCCGCAGAGCCAGCACTGTCCGAAGACGTCTCCATGGTCATGTAGACGCCGAGGCGCACGGAACGCTGTTTACCTTCCCACCGAAGCGGTCCGTATTTATCTACTTGCCATTTCTTGCTTTCGAATGGCTAGGTTGGCAGGAGCTGGGGCCAGAGATGGGAGCTCACTCCGTCGCGCGGCACTCGGGTCTCGAACTGCCGAACTACCGGCCGTCCGACCTTCCCGTCGGCAGTTCAGCATCTTAACCACTGGAGCCGCCTTAGAGACCAACAAAATTTTCAAGCATGAGCTTCTTAGGCTCAATTCTCTCTTGATCCAATACCATGAGGTTAACGGATGTCTACTCCATGTGGCTGAATGTGGGGCCTTCCATGAAGACAGTTTCAAGTGTTATTGGAATTACCATCTTGGTCTTCCATAGAAGAGCCAAACTGGAGCCTAGGAGAGCCTTAGAGACCAACGGGATTTTGCGAGGTGTGAGCTTCCGAGCGTCAAAGCTCCTCTGGTGCGATTTCTCTCGAATGAATTCCAGTGTATTTTTACAGTCCGCAATGTGCTCTGTCCTTGCGACAGCCTTGCGATGTTCTATGGAGAAGGTTTTAGGCGCTTTAGAAAGACCCAATAATCCAACGGGGTCTTGAAAGGATGGGATGTGGGCAGCCTGGCTCTTACGTTCACTGCTGGTCGACGTACCCTGTTATGGTGCCATATTGGACCGCTGTTCTTAAACTGATTTATGACATTACTGGGCACAATATCCCTAGGAGGCCAGAACCTGTCTTGCTTCATTTACACACAGATCTGCCCTCACAGAGGAGGGAGAGCTTGTACCCGAATAAAACTTGGTTCTAAAGGTGCCACTGGACTGTTTTGGATTGCTAGCTATGGGGGGCGGGGGCGGAGAACACACAGATCTGTCCTCGCAGAGGAGGGAGAGCTTGTACCTGAATAAAACTTGGTCTTAAAGGTGCCACTGAACTGTTTTGGATTGCTAGCTTGTGTGTGGAGGGGAACGTGCAGATCTGCCCTCACAGAGGCAGGAGAGCTTGTACATGAAGGCGGGCTGGGGGGGGGGCTCTGCAACTTATCTGGCTGCTTCTTGCTCCTCGTGGCCTGACTGAGGGCTGCTGGGAGCAGGAGGCAGGGTTTGTTGCGTGTGCCCGCCCCCTGGGCTCCTTACTGCCAGAGCTCCGCTCCTGTGCGCTCCCGCAGGAAATGACCCCTGAGCGCCAGGGTTTTGAAGACCTGAGCAAGATGTCCTCCAGGCCACTGCCTCATCTTCCAGTACTCCTTCAGACCGAGGGGGAACTCACCAGCAGCGGGGGCTGTCCCCAGTGACATAATGATGTTGCCGCCATCTCTGACATTATCCCCACTGAGTTAATGGTTGAGGGTGCCTTCGGATATGGGTCTTTGTGGGTGTAGCCCCACACTCTGTCCACTCAGCCACGGCGCTCATTTCGTAACCCCAAATCTCCTCTGTGTTGTGTGTTCTACAGCAGAAGATGACCGAGCTGGACAAGAGGAAATGCTGCTTACAGGAGATCCAGCAGACAGAGGAGAAGTACACGGGCACGCTCGAATCCATTCACCAGGTACTGTTTCCTAGGGTTGCCAACCTCAAAGTGGGGGCTGGAGATCTCCTGGAACGGCAGCTGACCTCCAGACAACAGGGATCAGTTCCCCTGAAGAAAACGGGTGTTTTGGAGGGAGGGCTCCCTGGTATTATACCCCTGCTGAGGTCCCTCCCCTCCCCAAACATTGCACCCCCTAGGCTCTGCCCTCAAATCTCCAGGGGGTTTCCAGCACTGAGCTGGCAACCCTACGGATGCCCCGTGGCTTCCTCCTTCTCGGCCAGTCTCTGTATGGTAGCTTCATACAGCTACCTTTGGGAAGGTGAATTGGGGGGAAGGAAGCCAGAGACAATCTACTCAGGCCTTTCTGGGTTCCTCCTGATCACTTGTGTATTGGGCTTAATTGATGTGGTTAGTCCAGTTACCACTAGTTAGCAGAGTGCTTACATGAAGTTACAAACGCAGCGGAAGTTTGCTGGGCCCATAACTGATTGGGGCTGACTGGTGTGGTTAGTCCAGTTACCACTAGTTAGCAGAGTGCTTACATGAAGTGACAAACGCAGCAGAAGTTTGCTGGGCCCATAATCGATTGGGGTTAACTGGTGTGGTTAGTCCAGTTACCACCAGTGTTCCCTCTAAGCTGAGTTAGTGTGAGCTAGCTCACAGTTTTTTAGCCTCCGGCTCACATATTTTTGTCTCAGCTCAGGAAGGGTGGCTCCAGAGCAAACTAATTTATGCAGTAGCCGAATCACTCGCTCACAACTTTCATGCCAGTAGCTCACAAAGTAGAATTTTTGCTCACAAGACTCCACAGCTTAGAGGGAGCATTGGTTACCACTAGTTAGCAGAGTGCTTAAATAAAGCGACAAACACAGCGGAATCTTGCTGGGCCCATAACCTATTGGGGCTGACTGGTGTGGTTAGTCCAGTTACCACTAGTTAGCAGAGTGCTTAAATAAAGCTACAAACACAGCAGAAGCTTGCTGGGCCCATAACTGATTGGGGTTGACTGGTGTGGTTAGTCCAGTTACCACTAGTTAGCAGAGTGCTTAAATAAAGCGACAAACACAGCGGAATCTTGCTGGGCCCATAACCTATTGGGGCTGACTGGTGTGGTTAGTCCAGTTACCACTAGTTAGCAGAGTGCTTAAATAAAGCTACAAACACAGCAGAAGCTTGCTGGGCCCATAAGTGATTGGGGTTGACTGGTGTGGTTAGTCCAGTTACCACTAGTTAGCAGAGTGCTTACATAAAGCTACAAATGCAGAGCATCACTTTACCAGGTCACCCAGCTTACAAAGCTACACTGAGCCACGTTGCAAGTTTAGAAGAGAAATACTTCTCTTTGTATTTGAGAGTACACTTAGGATAGGAAAGGGCAGAGCCAGGATAGATACAAGCTTACTAGCTAAAGGATGGAAGCAGATGGTGAGAGGCCCATCTGCCTCGTAGTGCCAAAAGAGGACCACATGCCTCTCTCTTGGTGCGTGCGTGCAGAGAGAGAGTTCATTTTCTTCGGGACATGACAACTGAAAGAGAGAACAGAAGGAAGGGGAAACTGGTCCCTGAGAACACAGTCTACATTTCAAAGGAAACAGTGGCAGAGGAGTAGACACAGGGAGAAAGATCTGTGTGCCTATCTAGCTATCTAGCCTCTCATGCCACAAAGTCTGGAGGCGGGTGCAGGGGACATCCAGGGCCGGCCCACCCACTAGGCGAACTAGACTTTTGCCTAGGGCGGGCCAATCATGAGGCCGCCAAACTGCACCCCCCCTGCCAAAAGCTGCCTGCAGAGGGCTCGGGGGTGGCGGGGGCTTTTGTTGGGGGGGCCCAGTTCGGGCCTCCCTGGACTTCCCAGGAGAGGTTCCTCCCCCCAAAAAATATGTGCTCTAGCAAGTGATTAGAGAAGTGGTTTGCCACTGCCTTCCTCTACTGTAGAACCAGATCAGGAGCAAAGACACTGGGATCGTGGGCTCTCGAACCCCTACAGGTCAGAGCACAAAAAGACACCTTAAAAGCTATTAAAATCAGAATAAAACCATATTGTTTAAAAATGAAAACCAATTTAAAATTAGCCATTTTGAATTTTGTGTTTTCCATTCTTCCTAAAATGGTGCGCGCACAGGGGGAGGGGGCGCCAGAAGGTAGCCTCGCCTAGTGTGCAAAAAAACCTGGAGCCGGCCCTGGGGATATCGCACCTGGAACTCCACCCCCCCTGCGGTTGCTTGAGTACTGCTAGCCAGCCCCTTGAATTGTGCTTCTTACTGGATCCTTTCCCTTCTTTCCAGCATTTCATGAAACCGCTGCAGCAGTTCTTGAGGCCCCAGGACATGGAGAATGTCTTTATTAATCTCGAGGTAAGAGGCTCCCATGGCTGTGTTGGCCGCCTTGGTTTCCAGTGTGGTCCTTCCCAGGTGCCTGGCGTGGTGGGGTGGCTGGAGGGGTGGGCCAGGACCTGGGGGAACCAGGTTCGAATCCCTGCTTTGCTCTGGAAGCTTGCTCGGGTGACCTTGGGCTAGTTGTAACCTCTCAGTCGAGCCTGCCTCTCAAAGCTGTGGTGAGGATAAGGTAGAGGAGGAGACCTCCAGCCATTCCGCAGAGCCGTGAAAACGGGGCTGTTTTGTCAGGCGTCCCAGTAATAATAGAGTCCATCGGTCGTGCCGCACTTGCACTTTATTATATATGAAGGTTAGGCAGAGATAGAAAAATAATAAAAAATACTGATGTTAAATAAAAAGTAAATATAAAAAAGTAAACTTGCAAGAGTCTCCAGTATGCTGGTTTTAAAATTCTATGTAAGCCACCCTGAGCCGCTTCGGTGGGAGGGCGGGTTAGAAATCTAATTAATAAATTAATAAATAAGAGGGTGATAAACTGTTCAGAGTCTCTATTAGGAAAGGGGGATATCGATAAAAACAAGCAGATACAGGTGGGCTCTTTTTGTAGAAAAAGCCCAGCAGGAACTCATTAACATAATAGGCCACACCTGACAGCAGAAACTCATTAGCATATTAGGCCACACCCCCTGACAGCACAGCTCGTTGGCATATTAGGCCACGCCCCCATGCCTTCCCTTGGGGAGCCTGGGCAAGCCTCCCCTTGAAGGGAAGGAAAGGCAGTTTAAACTGCCTTCCCTTGGCTTGCTCAGGCGTCCTGTGGCTGCTGGGAACCCAGGCCAACCCGCCCC
>NW_015175060.1:0-19167 GCF_001447785.1 Gekko japonicus | reverse complement strand
GCTCCCTCTCCCCCCCCCCCGGCCTACCTGCCTCGGAGTCGCTGAGGTGTGTGTGTCGCTCTCCAGGCCTTCCCTCTGTAGCCAGGCACGCAGAGGGTTTGGCTGTAGTGGGCATGGCCAACTCTGAAGCCAGCCGGAACTCCGTTCCTGTGCGTTCCTGCCCCAAAATAGCCCTACTTGGGTTGGTTCCCCTGGGAGGGGAGAGACCCAATTTGTAAAATGTGCTTTCTTTGCAAATATGCAAGGGAAGCGCAGAGGCAGGCAGAGGAGTACAGCTGTGAGGCTGCAGGCCCCAGCCCACGTCACATCCCCCCCCCCCAGGGAACTTGCACGCCCAAGATGCTTTAGCCAACTCCCAAGCCGAGTCTGTCTGCTTTTCTGCCTGCCTCTCCAACTCCAATGGCTGCTTCTTCACATGCGTCTGCCTGTCTCTCTCCCTTCGGCTGAGAGGGTACCCTTCCCCACGCTCTGATGGGTACCCGAGTATCGCCATGGAAAACTAGCTCCAAACAGTTCTTCCCACTGAAGAAACATCCACAAAAATTAACAATCCCAGCCCAACTGCATTGTTCAATTCAATTCTGGCCCTGCTGGTGGACCTCCAGATGGACCCTGGGTTTTGGCCTCTGAGTGACACAGAGTATTCGACTGGATGGGCCATAGGCCTGATCCAACATGGCTTCTCTTACGTTCTTATGTCTGGGGCTGCGATGCTCTGTCTTCTTGGTGCTTGGGGGGGACAACAGTGGGAGGGCTTCTGGAGTTCTGGCCCCACTGGGGGACCTCCTGATGACCCCTGAATTTTGGCCACTGTATGACACTGGATGGGCCATTGGCCTGATCCAACATAGCTTTTCTTACGTTCTTATGTCTGGGGCTGTGATGCTCTGTCTTCTTGGTGCTTGGGGGGACAACAGTCAGAAGGCTTCTGGAGTTCTGGCCCCACTTGTGGACCTCCTGATGGCCCCTGGGCTTTGGCCACTGTGTGACACAGAGTGTTGGACTGGCTGGACCATTGGCCTGATCCAACATGACTTCTCTGATGTTCTTATGTCTGGGGCCGTGATGCTCTGTCTTCTTGGTGCTCCGGGGGACAACAGTGGGAGGGGTTCTGGAATTCTGGCCCCGCTGGGGGACCTCCTGATGGCCCCTGGGTTTTGACCATGGTATGACACAGAGTGCTGGCTGGGCCATTGGCCCGATCAAACGTGGCTTCTCTGATGTTCTTATGTCTGGGGCAGTGATGCTCTGTCTTCTTTGTGCTTGGAGGGGCAAGAGTGGGAGGGCTTTTGGAGTCCTGCCCCCCCCCCAGTGGACCTCCTGATGGCCCCTGAGTTTTGGCCACGGTGTGACATGGAGTGCTGGTCTGGGTGGGCCACTGGCCTGATCCGACATGGCTTCTCTTAGGTTCTTAAGTGTTATTGTATCCTATGCTCGCCTCACCAATTGCCCAATGTTCCTGCATGTTGTAATCTGCTTACTGATTGACTGACAGATTTTATCCTGTTTTCAGGAGGTAGGTAAGTTGGTCTGGAGGAGAACAGGTAGATTCAAGTCCGTCACCACCTTAGAGAGACCAACAGGGTTTTTCGGGGAGGGGGGGAGGAATGAGCTTTTGAGAGTCAAAACTCCCTTTGTCAGATACAAGTCGGAACAGAGGCGGTATCTTCGCATTCATAGAATCATAGAATGCAGGTCATCTAGTCCAGCCCCCTGCACTCTGCAGGAGCACAGCCGAAAAATAGCCCTACAACATACCCGGAAGATGGTCGTCCAGCCTCCGCTTGGAAACGTCCGGTGAAGGAGCACCCACCACCTCCCGAGGCAGACTGTTCCACTGCTCAAACACTCTGACAGTTAGGAAGTTTCTCCTGATATTTAGCCGGTATCGACCCCCTTGTAATTTCCACCCATTAGACCTAGTCTTGCAATCCGGAGCAAGACAGAATAAATCTGCTCCACCTTCTACATGACAGCCCTTCAAATATTTGAAGACTGCAATCGTGTCCCCTCTAAACCTTCTCTTTCCCAGGCTAAACATACCCTACTCTTTCAGCCTTTCCTCCTAAGACTTGGATTCCAACCCTGTCACCATCCTGGTTGCCCTCTTGTGGACACGCTCGAGCTTGTCAACATCCTTCCTCAAATGTGGTGCCCAAAACTGGACACAGGATCCAGGGGAGGCCTGACCATAGCAGAACAGAGCGGAACTACCACCTCCCGTGATCCGGACACAAGGCTTCTGTCAATGCATCCTAAGATCTGCATTCGCTTTCTCTGCAGCCACACCGCACTGCAGGCTCATCTTTAGCTTGTGATCAACCAGAACACCCAGGTCCCTTTCACAGGTGCTGCTGTCAAGCCAAGTCCCTCTCATTTTATATCTGTGCCTTTGGTTTTTTGTACCTAAGTGTAGTCCCTTCTTTGCAAGTCCCACCTGGAGGCGGGCAACTGCACCGATCGCCTATGCCAAACAGACCAGGACCAGGTTTTGTAACTGTACTAACCTCCCGCCTGCTAAGCGGCCTGTTCTGCTGCGCTTGCGGCCTAGACTTCCTCCCTCCCTCCGCTCTCTGTGTGCTCGCCTCCCTCCCGCCTCAGTGTTACGTGCGGGGTGTGATTCATCTGCAAGGCGTAACCACGCGGACCCTGCCTCCTCGGTCGCTTATGAGAGTCTACCCAAGTCTGTTTCTGTGGGACAAAATTCCTCCCGAGTGGACTTGCTTTGTATTGCCACAGAACCGGTGCCTCACCAGAGACGGCAAAGCATATATTGGCATCCTGGTTGTTTTGTAGGAAGGTACAGCGGTCCTTGGCTAGAGACTTAGAAGCACAGAAGTATAGAGTTGGAAGGGTCCTCCAGGGTCAGCAAGTCTAACCCCCTGCACAATGCAGGGAATTCACAACTAGAAGAAGAAGAAGAGATTGGATCTATACCCCGCCTTTCACTACCAAAAGGAGTCTCAGAGCGGCTTACAAACTCCGTTCCCTTCCCCTCCCCACAGCAGGCACCCTGTGAGGTAAAAGAAGAAGAAGAAGAGATTGGATCTATACCCCGCCTTTCACTACCAAAAGGAGTCTCAGAGCGGCTTACAAACTCCGTTCCCTTCCCCTCCCCACAGCAGGCACCCTGTGAGGTAAAAGAAGAAGAAGAAGAGATCGGATTTATCCCCCGCCCTTCACTACCCAAAGGGGTCTCAGAGCGGCTGACAAACTCCTTTCCCTTCCCCGCCCCACAACAGACACCCTGTGGGGTAGGTGGGGCTGAGAGAGCTCTTTCCAGAACTGTCCTTGAGAGAACACCTCTGACAGAACTATGGCTTGCACAAGGTCATCCAGCAGCTGCAAGTGGAGGAGGAGTGGGGGAATCGAACCCGGTTCTCCCAGATTAGAGTCCGCGTACTTCACCACTGCACCAAACCAGCTCTCTGTGGCATGATACCCTGCTTTGCTCCCTCCCCAGGTTCCACAGCCAAGACCTCCAGGTTGTTGGCAACCCAGGGCAGAGGCGAGGGCAGGGAGGACCCTGAATGTGGGGCGGAGGGGCCCAGAGGCTCTTCTGCGCATGCCTGCACATGGATTCACATGGGGGGGGCCATAATCTGTGATTGGTTGCCATTGGTGGAAAGTGGGCTTGGAAATGGCCGGCGTTGCTGATGGCCACTTTCTCACGGAGAAACGGACAGCGCTTTGTTGCCCTGTAGGAGAGATTTGATGCCATGGAACGTGCGACTCTTTTGCAGAGTATTTTTTTAATATATGAACTCTCCTCAAAAGGAGATAATTTTATTGCTTTTAAATTTTCAGAAAGAAGGGAGGGTATATAGAGGGATTAAGAATAGTGGTGAGTGATGAGTAATTCAGTATATTAATCTTTTGTTAGTATTAATACATTCCGTAGCTTCATCTGTGGATGGACGATCTTCTTTCTTCTTTACCTGTCAAAAATAAAAAGGTTAATTATATTAATAATGTCCTTTTGGGTTATTATTAGTATTGTCCTTTAAAGCACTCTCAAAAGTTCATCAGGTGTTGGGGTGTCTGCCTTTTTTATCTCTCAGGTTGTAGGAAGCACCTCCTACCGCTCCTTTTTCTTCCGGTTCTCTGTCTCCTCCCTCCGGGCTGCTGTCCTCGTCGCTGCTAAAAACTTTCCACTTAGCAAGTTCTGCTTCTTCCTCTGAGCTGGCGTGTCTCTTCGAAAAGTCTTGTGCCTTGAAAATGGAGTCTATCTTCTCTCTCTTGTCTTTAAATTTAAAGACCAGTCCTTCTGGAATCAACCACCTGTAATGAATTTGATGATTTTGCAAAAATGTGGTCAGACCTTTATATGCCTTCCGCTTCTGATGAATTTCAAATGGTACATCCTTTAAAATCCTTATAGCCTGTTCTCCAATTGCTGATGTCACTTTTAGAATTTGATCTCTCTTTTGCAGAGTATTTTGCCAGGCCGTTGAGGGAGTCTACCGTTTACCCCAAGGCCCCCGACCCCAATCCATGCCCCAGGATCCTATCTCTCTGATCGGCTTCCAGGGCAGAGCCGGAATTCAAACCTGGGTCTCCCAGATCCTACTCTAACCTCTGCACCCCTCTGGCTCTTAGTCTTATGCTGATTCCTGATTCCTTTTGCATTCTCCTCCGTCCCTTCCAGGAACTCCTGAAGATTCATCGATGCTTCCTGGTGGATCTGAAGAACGCGTTGTCTTTTACCAACTCCCAGAACCTCTATCAGGTGTTCATCAAGTATAAAGAGAAGTGAGTCTCTGTGTCACATCTTGGTGCTTGGGGGCGGGGGGGAGTCAAAAGTGGGAGGGCTCCTAGTGTCCTGGCCCCACTGGTGGACCTCCTGAGAGCACCTGGTATTTATGGCCACTGTGTGACCCAGAGTGTTGGACTGGATGGGCCACTGGCCTGATCCAACATTGGCATCTCTTATGTTCTTATAAGAGGGAATCGGATCAACAGATGGAGCAGAGGTCCATCAGTGGCTATTAGCCACAAGGCATAGATAGGAACTCTCAGTCTGAAACAAGGGATGCTCTGTATTCTTGGTGCTTGGGGGGGGGGGCAACAGTGGGAGGTCTTCTAGTGTCCTGGCCCCACTGCTGGACCTCTTCAGGGCCCCTGGTATTTTTGGCCACTGTGTGATAGAGTGCTGGACTAGATGGGCCATTGGCCTGATCCAACACTTATGCTCTTATGTTCTGGATCAGACCGGTGATGGTCCCTCTAGCCCAGCATCCTGTCTCACACAGGGGCCAACCAGTTCCTCTGGAGGGCCAACAACATGGCAGAGAGGCCGAGGCCTTCCCCTGAGAAGAACATCAGAAGAGCCCTGCTGGATCAGACCAGTGATGGTCCCTCTAGCCCAGCCTCCCGTCTCACACAGGGGCCAGCCAGTTCCTCTGGAGGGCCAACAACAGGGCAGAGAGGCCGAGGCCTTCCCCTGATAAGGACATCAGAAGAGCCCTGCTGGGTCAGACCAGGGAGGGTCCATCTAGTCTAGCATCCCATCTCACACAGTGGCCTCAACCAGTTCCTCCGGAGGGCCAGCAACAGGTCAGAGAGGCCGAGGCCTTCCCCTGACAAGAACCTCAGAAGAGCCCTGCTGAGTCAGACCAGGGAGGGTCCATCTAGTCCAGCATCTAGTCCAGCATAGAGGCTGAGGCCTTCCCCTGATGTTGCCTCCCGACACTGGGATTTAGCGGTTGACTGCCTCTGAACATGGAGGTTCTCTTTAGTCACCATGGCTAGTAGCCACTGGTACTCCTCTCCTCAATGAATCTGTCTAATCCCCATTTAAATCCCTCTCTGCCTTTGGCCATCACACAGCTGAATGGCTAACAGCAGCCGCAACCTCCTCGAGAGGCAAATTCCAGATTTTAGTCAGCTATTGTGTAAATATGCACTCCCTTTGTTCATCATCAGTTTTCTATCCATTAGGTTCATTGGATGCCCTCAAATTCTAGTATCTGGTGATCCCCAGCCTGAAAGGCGTCTGACTGTCCTTGATCAGAGCCAGGGCTTTTTCGGCTCTACCTCCATCCTGGTGGAACTCTCTACCAAATGACGTCTGTGCCCTGCAGGACTTAATGCAGTTCTGCAGGGCTTGTAAGGCAGAGGTGTTCCGCCAGGCTTTTGGTTGAGGGTAGTGATGGGTTCCACCTCATCTGGGGCCCCCATTTCCTGCCAGGGCTTTTTCGGGTCTACCTCCATCCTGGTGGAACTCTCTACTGAATGACCTCTGTGCCCTGCGGGACTTAATGCAGTTCCACAGGGCTTGTAAGGCAGGGAGGTTCCGCCAGGCTTTTGGTTGAGGGTAGCGACGGGTTCCACCTCATCTGGCCCCCCCATTTCCTGCCAGGGCTTTTTCGGGTCTACCTCCATCCTGGTGGAACTCTCTACTGAATGACCTCTGTGCCCTGTGGGACTTAATGCAGTTCCGCAGGGCTTGTAAGGCAGGGATGTTCCGCCAGGCTTTTGGTTGAGGGTAGCGACGGGTTCCACCTCATCTGGCCCCCCCATTTCCTGCCAGGGCTTTTTCGGCTCTACCTCCATCCTGGTGGAACTCTCTACTGAATGACCTCTGTGCCCTGTGGGACTTAATGCAGTTCCGCAGGGCTTGTAAGGCAGGGATGTTCCGCCAGGCTTTTGGTTGAGGGTAGCGATGGGTTCCACCTCATCTGGGCCCCCCATTTCCTGCCAGGGCTTTTTCGGCTCTACCTCCATCCTGGTGGAACTCTCTACCGAATTACGTGTGTGCCCTGCGGGACTTAATGCAGTTCCGCAGGGCTTGTAAGGCAGGGAGGTTCCGCCAGGCTTTTGGTTGAGGGTAGCGACGGGTTCCACATCATCTGGGGCCCCCATTTCCTGCCAGGGCTTTTTTGGCTCTACCTCCATCCTGGTGGAACTCTCTACCGAATTACGTGTGTGCCCTGCGGGACTTAATGCAGTTCCGCAGGGCTTGTAAGGCAGGGAGGTTCCGCCAGGCTTTTGGTTGAGGGTAGCGACGGGTTCCACCTAATCTGGGGGCCCCATTTCCTGCCAGGGCCTTTTCAGCTCTACATCCTGGTGGAACTCTGGAATTGTTTTATATTTATGAATGTGTTTTGTTGTAGTTCGCTGCTCTGAGCCTTGTGTGTACAGGGAAGGGCAGTCTAAACGTTTAACTTTGAAATCAATCAATAAATATTTTTGGGGAAAGGGGGGGGAACGTTTTCCCTGTCCACTCTCTCTGCCCCGTGTGTGATACTCTGAAGTGACGCAACCCTCCTCCCCTCGCACCCCAATACCTGTGGGATATGCCTTAGGGCAGGAGTGTCAAACTCGTTTGTTATGAGGGCCGGATCTGACATAAATGAGACCTCATTAGGCCAGGCCATGTGAGTCATAAAAGGTAATGCCAGGCAGTGGAGAGATAAACTTTATAAAGGACACAAACACAAAGATGGTTTTTTAAAAAATTAAATAAAAACATGCTTAAAACATTAGCTCTGTAAGCTGCAAACCTACTTTTGATTTATCGACATTCACCACAGAAATCTCATGCTCAGAGTTCTGAGTCTAGGACCCAGGTTAAAACATGGAATGGCTGAGCAATTAAGAGAGTCTGGCAAAGCAAGCTATGATGCAGCAGCAGCAGCAGAACTGGAAGCAGGAGATGGCCAGTTCCACTGTGGGCCTGGTAGAATCCCTCTGGGGGCTTGATCCGGCCCCTGGGCTGCATGTTTGACACCCCTGCCTTAGGGTGTAACTACATCATATGCCCAACATGTGCTGGGTCATGGGTGCACAATCAGATCCTCGGTCAGGCATGCATCAGGGGAAATCACCTTGAGAGCCAGTTTGGTATAGTGGTTAAGTGCGTGGACCCTAATCTGGTAGGACCAGGTTTGATTCCCCGCTCCTCCATGTGCATCTGCTGGTATGGCCTTGGGTCACTCACAAGTTCTCTCAGAGCTGTTCTCTCAAGGACAGTTCTCTCAGAGCTCTCTCAGTCCCACCTACCTCCCAGGGTGTCTGTTGTGGTGAGGGGAAGGGAAAAAAGATTGTAAGCCACTCTGAGACTCCTTGGGGTAGTGAAGGGCGGGGTATAAATCCAATCTCTTTTTCTTCTTAAGAAGTGCTCATTTCCTTAGCAGTCTGAGGAGGGAGAAGGTCTGGTTTCTCTCCTGCCCCACTTTTGGCCAGTGGAGGGGGGGGTGACTTTGGTGTCTTTTCTCTGGCTTCTTGTGCCCGGGGCAAAAAGCCCTCCGCCCACTGTCCTTTCAGCTGGTGAAAGCGGTATGGGAGGGAAATTGGGAATTTCTCCTCACCTTGCAGCACCGAACCAGTTTGGTGTCGTGGTTAAGTGCGCGGACTCCAATCTGGGAGAACTGGGTTGGATTCCCCACTCTGATAAGAGCTGTCCTTGAAAAAGAGCAGTTTCTGCCAGAGCTCTCTCAGCCCCACCTACCTCGCAGGGTGTCTGTGGTGGGGAGGGGAAGGGAAAGGAGTTTGTCAGCCGCTCTGAGACACCTTCGGGTAGTGAAGGGTGGGGTATAAATCATAAGAACATAAGAGAAGCCAATGCTGGATCAGGCCAGTGGCCCCTCCAGTCCAACACTCTGTGTCACACAGTGGCCAGAAATACCAGGGGCCCTCAGGAGGTCCAGCAGTGGGGCCAGGACACTAGAAACCCTCCCACTGTTGGCCCCCCCCCCAAGCACCATGCTAGTGCAACTCCGCAACCCCGAAACAATTTGCCTTTCAAAATTTAGTGTGTTGGGGGGGCGGGGGGAAATCAGCACCAATGACCAAAGCCACAGCCATTTTCTGTAAGTTCCTGAACACACAGAGGAATGCTTTCAGACCAAAGCTCCCAGATATCAGGACACTGGAACTGGTATCTCTTCTCTTCTTCTTCTGAGTGAACAATCCAGGCTCTTCTCTTCTTCTTCTGAGTGAACAAGTGCTTTTTAAGGTGAACTCCCCAGCCTACATCTGACTGGGAGTTGGGCCATGGCTCACGCACCTGTGACCCACTTGTCGGGTGTATTATGTAGCTTGGTCCTTAGAGGCCACCGTTCGCCAGGGGTCTGTTTGCTCCGTGTCCCCCCTTACGCCAGCCTCCTTTCCCCACACCCGCAGGTTCCTGCTGTATGGCCGGTACTGCAGCCAGGTGGAAGCGGCCACGAAGCACCTCGACCAGGTGACCAGCGCCAGCGTGGACGTGCGCATGAAGCTGGAGGTGAGGGGGCCGCTCTGCTCAGACACTGGCCTGCTGGCTGTCACCTCTCTGGAGATCCTTTGCAGGGCTTTTATGTTGGCGGTGGGAATGGCCGTTAGGTTGCGGCGGACTTACGCCAATCCCGTCGGGTTTCCACGGGCAGAGAAGAATAGAGGCGGCTTGCCATTGCCTGCCTCTGCACAATGACCCTCCATTTTCTGGGCGGTCTCCCCTCCAACCAGGGCCAAACCTGCTTAGCTTCTGAGATACGATGAGCTCAGGCCAGCCTGGGCGATCTAAGTCAGGGTAAGAGGCGAACGGAGGTGGTCTGCCATTGGCTGCCTCTGCACAGCAACCCTGGACTTCTTTGATGGTCTCCCGAGTACTAACCTGAGCGGACCCTGCTTAGCTTCTGAGATCTGGTGAGATCGGGCGAGCCCTGATCTCATCAGATCTCGGAAGCTACGCAGGGTCAATCCTGGTTGATCTTGGCTGGGAGACCACCAAGGAAGAGGCTACGCAGAGGCAGGCAGTGGCCAACCGCCTCTGTTTATATCTGTCCTCACCTGTATGGCCCAAGCTAGCCCAGTCTCGTCAGATCTCGGAAGCTAAGCAGGGTCAGCCCTGGTCAGTCCTTGGATGGGAGACTACCAAGGAAGCCCAGGGTGGCTACGCAGAGGCAGGCAGTGGCCAACCGCCTCTGTTTATATCTGTCCTCACCTGTATGGCCCAAGCTAGCCCAGTCTCGTCAGATCTCGGAAGCTAAGCAGGGTCAGCCCTGGTCAGTCCTTGGATGGGAGACTACCAAGGAAGCCCAGGGTGGCTACGCAGAGGCAGGCAGTGGCCAACCGCCTCTGTTTATATCTGTCCTCATCTGTATGGCCCAAGCTAGCTCAGTCTCGTCAGATCTCGGAAGCTAAGCAGGGTCAGCCCTGGTCAGTCCTTGGATGGGAGACTACCAAGGAAGCCCAGGGTGGCTACGCAGAGGCAGGCAGTGGCCAACCGCCTCTGTTTATATCTGTCCTCACCTGTATGGCCCAAGCTAGCCCAGTCTCGTCAGATCTCGGAAGCTAAGCAGGGTCAGCCCTGGTCAGTCCTTGGATGGGAGACTACCAAGGAAGCCCAGGGTGGCTACGCAGAGGCAGGCAGTGGCCAACCGCCTCTGTTTATATCTGTCCTCACCTGTATGGCCCAAGCTAGCCCAGTCTCGTCAGATCTCGGAAGCTAAGCAGGGTCAGCCCTGGTCAGTCCTTGGATGGGAGACTACCAAGGAAGCCCAGGGTGGCTACGCAGAGGCAGGCAGTGGCCAACCGCCTCTGTTTATATCTGTCCTCACCTGTATGGCCCAAGCTAGCCCAGTCTCGTCAGATCTCGGAAGCTAAGCAGGGTCAGCCCTGGTCAGTCCTTGGATGGGAGACTACCAAGGAAGCCCAGGGTGGCTACGCAGAGGCAGGCAGTGGCCAACCACCTCTGAACATCTCTTGTCTTAACCTGTATGGCCCAGGCTAGCCCGGTCTCGTCAGATCTCGAAAGCTAAGCAGGGTCAGCCCTGGTTAGTATTGGGATGGGAGGCCACCAAGGAAGTCCAGGGTGGCTACGCAGAGGCAGGCCATGGCACACCACTGCTGTTCATCTCTTGCTCTGACCGGGATGGCCCAGGCTAGCCCAGTCTCATCAGATCTCAGATGCTAAGCAGGGTCGGCCCAGATTCCAAGTACTTGGATGGGAGACCACCCAGGAAGCCCAGGGTTGCTATGCAGAGGCAGGCCATGGCCAACCACCTCTGAACGTCTCTTGCCCTGACCTGGATGGGCCAGGTTAGGCCGCTCTTGTCCGATCTCGCTCTTTTGAAGAAGCAGCGCTAAGATCAGAAGAGCTGCGTGTCCGTCTTCCATGCAAAATATATCCTTTGGCTCCAGCCACTGAATAGAACAATCCTTCCATGTGAGAGTAGGGTTGCCAACTCCAGGTTGGGGAAGTTCCTGAGATTTGGGGGGCAGAGCCTGGGGAGGGGAGGGATCTCAGCAGGATGTCTTGCCATAGAGCCCACTGCCCAGAGCCGTCATTTTTTGGATCCCTGTGGTTGGCAGATCAGTAAAAATTCCAGGTCTCCAGGACTCATCTGAAGGTTGGCAGCTCTAGCAGAAGGGAAGGCAGCCGTCACCATGACTCCGTAGGAAGGAATGCACCCTTTTACAGCAACATTTAGGGGAGTGGATGTGGCTCAGTGGAAGAGCCTCTGCTTGGCACGCAGAAGGTCCCCGGTTCAATCCCCGGCATCTAAAGTTAAAAGGACCAGGCAGGAGGTGATGAGAAAGACCTCTACCTAAGACACCAGAGAGAGGATAGCATGCAGGAAGTCCCAGGTTCAATCCCCAGCATCTCCAGATAAAAGGGCCAGGCAGTAGGTGAGGTGAAGGACCTCTGCCTGAGACCCTGGAGAGCTGTAAAGAGGGGCTGTGGCTCAGTGGTGGAGCCTCTGCTTGGCATGCAGGAGGTCCCAGGTTCAATCTCCAGCATCTCCAGTGAAAAAGGACCAGGCAGGAGGTGATGGGAAAGACCTCCGCCTAAGACCCTGGAGAGCCACTGCCAGTCAGAGTAGACGATACTGCCCTTGATGGACTGGTGGTCTGATTCAGTAGAAGGCAGCTTCATGTGTGTATTTATTGGGGCGGGGCTGTGGTTCAGCGGTGGGGCCTCTGCTTGGCATGCCGAAGGTCCCAGGTTCAATCCTCTGGCATCTCCTCTTAAAACAGAACCAGGCAGGAGGTGATGGGGAAGACCCTCTGCCTGAGACCCTGGAGAGCGACTGCCAGTCTGAGCAGACAATACTGACTTTGAGGGTCTGATTCAGTAGAAGGCAACATTCATCTCCTAAGTCCCCACTTTTGTTTTGCCTTTCAGGAATGTTCCCAACGAGCCAACAACGGCCGCTTCAGCTTGCGCGACCTCCTCATGGTGCCCATGCAGCGGGTACTGAAGTACCACTTGCTCCTGCAGGTAGCCCCCCCCTGTCTTGCTATTTGGGGGAGGGGAGGGGAGAATACGACCCTGGAAGCGTGAGACGATGTGCAGCTCTCGTGCCCTCTAGTTCAGCTCACGCTGGGGAAATTCCCCGTCCGTTGCCGGGGGTGCCTCTTTTTCTCTCGATCTCGCGGGTCAGAGAGGCGGAGAGGAAGCAAAGGAGGAAGAGAGCCGGGGAGGCCTGTTCTCCCAGGGATGCCTTCGGCCGGGCTTCCCTGTCTGTGTGGCTTTGCTCTTCCTTCCTGTTGACTATGACTCTCTCCTCCGACACGTCCTCCTCTTTGTGCTGACCGAATCAGAATTCTACGCAAGATTCAGCTACTCTTTCCGGCAAGCGACGTGGGCCCACGTTGTGGTTTTTGGACCTCAGTGGCGATGCAGAGCCACGAATGTTAGCAAAGCGGAGCCACTGTGCCCCCCCCAAACACACCACCCAATGCAGGCTGGGTAATCTCTCTCTGTTGCCTCCCCCCTCCCCAGGAGCTGATCAAATACACGACGGAGCCGATGGAGAAGGAGAACCTCCGGCAGGCGCTCGATGACATGCGGGTGAGGCGGACAGGTTGGGCCCAGGGAGAGGGCCGGTTTCTTCCCTTCCTCGAATCTCTGGGGTTGCCAGCTCTGGGTTGGGAAATGCCTGGTGATTTGGGGGGTGGACCCTGGGGAGGGAACTTAGGAGGGTATAAGACAGGGAGCCACATGTGGCTCTTTCACACACATTGTGTGGCAACCGGCAGGGCGGCTGGGGAAGCCAAGGGGAGGCGTTCTTTTTCTCCCTCCCTCCCTCCCTCCCTCCCTCCCTCCCATCTATTTGCTTTCTTTGTTTCTCTCCCTCTCTCTTTCTTCCACCTCTTTCATTCTTTCTTTCCACTTCTCTCTCTCTCTCTTTCTCTCTTAGGCAAATAACTATCAGGGGCTCTGGGTCAAGGGATGCTCTGTATTCTTGGTGCTTGGGGGGGCAACAGTGGGGGGGGCTTCTAGTGTCCTGGCCCCACTGCTGGACCTCCTGAGGGCACCAGGTATCTTTGGCCACTGTGTGACACAGAGTGTTGGACTGGATGGGCCATTGGCCTGATCCAACATTGGCGTCTCTTATGTTCTTATGTACTTATCATTAGCAAACAAATTAATATCATTATTAAGACTTCATAAATTAGTTTGCTCTGGAGCTCTCCTTCCTGAGTGAAGGCAAAAATGTGTGAGCTGGAGGCTAAAAACAGTGAGCTGGCTCACACTAACTCAGCTTAGAGGGAACACTGGTGGCAAGCATGTCTGTATGAGTAGAAAAGAGCTAGGAGCCCCTTAAAGACTGACGGAATTTGTGGCAGGGGAGGAGTTTTCGTCAGTCACCGCAGACTTCTTCAGAGTGACTTCCAAGTCGTCGAGTGAGTCATATTGTGGCTAACTGGTGTTTTTGGTCCGGTCCCCACTAGTTAGCAGAGTGTGACACACTCTGGCCACTGTGTGACACAGAGTGTTGGACTGGATGGGCCTTTGGCCTGATCCAACATTGGCGTCTGTTATGTTCTTATGTTCTTATGCTTAAATAAAGCTACAAACGCAGCGGCATCACTTTGCTAGGTTACTCAGCTTACAAAGCTACACAGAGCCACTTTGCAAGTACAGAAGAGAAATACTCCTCTCTTTATTTGAGAAGTACACTTTGGATAGGGCCATGATAGATTACTAACTTACTATGTAAAGGATGGAAGCAGATGGTGAGAGGCCCATCTGCCGCATGATGCCAAGAGAGGACCACATGTCTCTCTCGCTGCATGCAGGAAGAGAGTGAGAGAGAAGAAGGAAGGGAAAATAGGTCCCTGAGAACACAATCTGCATTTCAAAGGAGATAGTGGCAGAAGAGTAGATACAGGAGGGAAGGTCAGTGTGACTCTCTAGCAATCTAGCCTCTCTTGCCACGAAGTCTAGAGATCCGAGACAGGGGGACATTGCATTTGGAACTTCCAGCAAGTCACTGCTCACTGTACGGCTGCTTTAATACAGATAAACAAACACTAAATTACTTACTTTTAAACATGCTTATAATTTTAAGCTTTTGTCTCTGATGCTTGGCAACTGTTCCAGCACGTAACTGGCTCTTTCATTTATTTCTCTGTCCCAGGATTTGGCTCAATGTGTGAACGAAGTCAAGAGAGACAATGAAATACTGAAGCAGATCACAAACTTCCAGCTGTCCATAGAGAACCTGGTGAGTCGTTTGGGAACGGATATGTTTTAATACTTCTTTTGGGGAAGGGGTTAATTTCTTCAAGACCCGAGTGCCGTGTGACGGAGTGAGCGCCCGTCTCTGACCCCGGCTCCTGCCAGCCTAGGAGTCCGAAAGCAAGAAATGGCAAGTAGATAAATAGGTACCACCTCGGTGGGAAGGTAACAGCGTTCCATGTGCCTCGGCGTTTAGTCATGCCGGCCACGTGACCACGGAAACATCTTCGGACAGCGCTGGCTCTTCGGCTTGGAAACGGAGATGAACACCGCCCCCTTGGGTCAGATTCGACTAGCTTTCAAGCAAGGGAAACTTTTACCTTTAAACCTTTAAGCATTATATGGCCCTGATCTGGCCAGCCCAGGCTAGCGAGAACTTGTCAGATCTCGGGAGCCAAGCAGGGTCAGCCCTGGTTAGTACTCGGATGGGAGACCACCAAGGAAGTCCAGGGTTGCTAGGCAGAGGCAGGCAAACGGCACCCCACCTCTGTTCTTCTCCGGCCATGAAAACCCTGTGGGGTGGCCATAAATCAGCTACACCTTGACAGCATTTCCCCACCACCACCAAGCATTATCTTTTTGTTGGGTGCCGTCCCATTTATTGTGACCCAGTTGTTGGCCAGGCCCAGGGGCCATTTAGTAGAAAAAGAGGTGCAGGCACTCATTAGCATAACTCATTAGCATAACTTATTTGCATGTGCCAACCCCCCTGACATCAGCGGAAGTGTGTCAGAAGGCAACACCCACCGCTCAGGCTCCACTGGACTGTTTTGGATTGCTAGCTATTGGGGGGGGACGTGCAGATCTGTCCTCACAGAGGAGGGGGAGCTTGTACCTGAAGGCGGGCCGGGGGGGGGGCTCTGCAACTTTCCTGGCTGCTTCTTGCTCCTCGTGGCCCGACTGAGGGCCGCTGGGAGCAGGGGGTGGGGCTTGTTGCATGTGCCCGCCCCCTGGGCTCCTTACGGCCGGAGCTCCGCTCCTGTGTGCTCTTGCAGGAGATGGCCCCTGCTACTATGCAGTGTTCCCTCTAAGCTGAGTTAGTGTGAGCTAGCCCACAGTTTTTTAGCCTCCGGCTCACACATTAAGAACATAAGAGACGCCAATGTTGGATCAGGCCAAAGGCCCATCCAGTCCAACACTCTGTGTCACACAGTGGCCAGAAATACCAGTGCCATCAGGAGGTCCAGCAGTGGGGCCAGGACATTAGAAGCCCTCCCACTGTTGACCCCCCCCCAAGCACCAAGAAGACAGAGCATCACTTGCCCCAGAGCCCCTAGCTATACCTTGTGGCTAATATCCACTGACGGACCTCTGCTCCATATGCTTATCTAATTCCCTTTTGAAGCCGTCCATGCTTGTAGCCGCCACCACTTCCTGTGGCAGTGAATTCCATGTGTTAATCACTCTTTGGGTGAAGAAGTACTTCCTTTTATCCGTTCTAACCCGACCGCTCTGCAGTTTCATGGAGTGCCCACGAGTTCTTGTATTGTGAGAAAGGGAGAAAAGTACCTCTTTCTTTACCTGCTCTTTCCCATGCATAATCTTATAAACCTCGATCATGTCACCCCTCAGTCGTCTTTTCTCCAAGCTAAAGAGCCCTAAGCGCTTTAACCTTTCCTCATAGGGAAAGTGTTCCAACCCTTTTATCATTCGAGTTGCCCTTTTCTGCACTTTTTCCAAAGCTATAATATCCTTTTTAAGGTGTGGTGACCAGAACTGCAAGCGCTTTAACCTTTCCTCATAGGGAAAGTGTTCCAACCCTTTTATCATTCGAGTTGCCCTTTTCTGCACTTTTTCCAAAGCTATAATATCCTTTTTAAGGTGTGGTGCCCAGAACTGCACACAGTATTCCAAATGAGGTCTCACCATTGATTTATATAGGGGCATTATTATATTGGCTGATCTGTTTTCAATACCCTTCCTAATAATCCCCAGCATAGCATTGGCCTTCTTTATTGCAGTCACACACTGTCTCGACATTTTCAGTGAGTTATCCACTACAACTCCAAGATCTCTCTCTTGCTCAGTCTCTGCCAGTTCAGACCCCATCAATGTGTATTTATATTTAGGATTTTTGGCTCCAATGTGCATCACCTTGCACTTGGCCACATTGAACCCCATTTGCCATGTTGACGCCCACTCGCCCATCCTTGACAGATCCCCTTGGAGTGCCTCACAATCCTCACTGGTTTTCACCACCCTGAACAACTTTGTATCATCCGCAAATTTAGCCACTTCACTGCTTACTCCCATCTCCAAATCATTAATGAACAAGTTAAAAAGCAGTGGACCAAGTACTGATCCCTGCGGTACCCCACTGCTTACCACCCTCCACTGAGAAAATTGCCCACCTACACTCACTCTCTGTTTTCTATGAACTAGCCAGTTTTTGATCCATAAAAGGACTTGTCCTTCTATCCCATGATTTTTGAGCTTACTTAGGAGCCTTTGATGAGGAACTTTATCAAAAGCTTTCTGGAAGTCAAGGTAAATAATATCTATTGGATCCCCCTTGTCCACATGTTTGTTCACCCCCTCAAAGAACACTAACAGGTTAGTGAGACAAGATCTTCCCTTACAGAAACCGTGCTGAGTCTGCCTCAATAGGTTTTGTTCATCTATGTGCCTACTAATTCTTTCCTTAATAATGGTTTCCACCAATTTACCCGGTATCGACGTCAGACTGACTGGCCTGTAATTTCCCGGATCTCCTCTGGAACCCTTTTTAAAGATGGGAGTGACATTAGCTACCTTCCAATCCTCAGGAATGGAGGCAGATTTTAAGGAAAGATTACATATCTTTGTCAGGAGATCTACAAGTTCACATTTGAGTTCTTTCAGAACTCTCGGATGTATGCCATCTGGGCCTGGTGATTTTTCAGTTTTTAAGTTGTCTATCAGTTTTAGGACCTCCTCTCTCGTCACCTCAATCTGACTCAGGTCTTTCAACACCCCTCCTGAAATCAGTGGTTCTGGAGTGGGCAAGCACTTCTCATCTTCCACAGTGAAGACGGAGGCAAAAAATGCATTTAGCTTCTCAGCCATTTCCCTATCATCCTTCAATACTCCTTTTACCCCTTGGTCGTCCAAGGGCCCCACTGCCTCCCTGGCTGGTTTCCTGTTTCTAATGTA
This sequence comes from Gekko japonicus, assembly GCF_001447785.1. Taxonomy (NCBI): domain Eukaryota; kingdom Metazoa; phylum Chordata; class Lepidosauria; order Squamata; family Gekkonidae; genus Gekko; species Gekko japonicus. The sequence goes on along the minus strand of NW_015175060.1, from coordinate 1,583 downwards.
TTTGAAGAAAGTTTTATTGTTGGTTTTTACGTTTTTTGCTATATGCTCCTCATGTTCCCTTTTTGCCTGCCTGACCTCAGACTTGCATTTTATTTGCCATATCCTGTGTTCCGTTTTATCAGCCTCACTGTGACTAGCTTTCCACTGCTTAAAGGAATTCTTTTTACTTTTTACAGCCTCCATTACTCTGTTTGTTAACCATGCAGGCTTTTTCCTATACCTGTTTGTGCCTTTCCTAACCTGCGGAATATATATTTTTTGAGCTTCTAGGATCGTAGTTTTAAATAGTTTCCAAGCTTCCCCAATTGTTTTGACCCTTTCTACTTTTCCTTTCAGTTTCCTCCCCATGTGTCCCCTCATATCAGAGAAGTTACCCCTTTTAAAGTTAAAAATGGTTGTGTGAGTCTTTTTGGCCAATTCTCTATTTGTACAAATGTTGAACTCAACACATTCTTGTCTCAGCTCAGGAAGGATGTGGCTCCAGAGCAAACTAGTTTATGCAGCAGCCAAATCACTCACTCACCACTTTAATGCCAGGAGCTTCCAAAGTAGAATTTTTGCTCACAAGACTCCACAGCTTAGAGGATAGCATTGCTACTACACAGGGCTTTTTTTTTTTTCCTTTTCTGGAAAAAGAGTTGCTGGAACTCTCAAGAGAGCAATGAAGTTTTCGGTCTGTATACTGAAAAGTATATGCAGGTTCTCAGACTCCATCCTGGCACATTCCCGCAGGAAAAAAGCCTTGCTACGATGTCATTTTTGCATCATGTAATGTGTCGCGTTAATACTCGTATTTTGCTTCGGTTCTGTTTTTGAGATTTCTGGTTGGTTCTGCACCCCACATCCTGTTGCGTTGTTTATCGAGTGTCCCATCCTGTTGATTGCGTTTGACTCACTCATGAGGAAAAGGTAAAGGTAAAGGTTCCCTTGCTCGAAATCCAGTCGAGTCCGACTCTAGGGTTGCGGTGCTCATCTCCGTTTCAAAGCCGAAGAGCCAGTGCTTTCCGAAGACATTTCTGTGGTCATGTGGCCGGCACGACTAAACACCAAGGCGCACGGAACGCTGTTACCTTCTTCCCACTGAAGGGGTACCTATTTATCTACTTGAAAGGTGGATTATAAATCACATCTCTCCTTATAATAATTGTGTTTTGGGGTGGCCACCATCCTATGGGGTGGCGGGAAAAAATGCGCTCCCTCAGCCATTTGCCCGTTGGCTGCCACTTGGGCCAACTGGCATGCTATTGGGGGGGGGACGAGCCTCACCGCCTTGGCCCACACGGCCCCGAAACGGGCGGCAAGCGGCCAGTGGAGAGATAGATGAGGCTGCGGTGGGCGGGAGGTGCCGAGGACGAGGAGGCTGCATCACGCTTCCCTCACCCAGCGTGGCCTGGGCTGGGGAAGCTGCGCGCCCTTCTTCGGGGACGGGGGGTTTCCCCCTCAGCTAGCTCCGCTTGTGCCGCGCTTCCCTCACCCGGCGTGGGGAATGACCTCTGAGGCAGCCGAGCGGGAGCAGCTGCCCAGAGACTCCCGCCCCCTCCTCGCCTGCACGCAGAGGCAAGCGAGCCGAGAAGGGGCCGGGC
>NW_015175059.1:11449-25373 GCF_001447785.1 Gekko japonicus | reverse complement strand
TTTTCTGTGCTTCGGCTCAAGGCAGACAACCGGGGTCACAAAGAGAGATCACACATTCTGTCTGACTTATTCTTTTAGGCTAGGACGGTGCAGAGAGAAAATGTCTCTGATGTTCCCCAAAGGGCCAAACAAGAAGTGTGAAAAGCTGCTAGATAAAGAGGCCTTTTACCCTGAAATAGCTGGGGATACTAGGTATCAGTGTTCCCTCTAAGCTGAGTTAGTGTGAGCTAGCTCACAATTTTTTAGCCTCCAGCTCACACACTTTTGCCTTGGGTCAGGAAGGAGGGCTCCAGAGCTAACTGGTTTATGCAGCAGCCAAATCACTGGCTCACAACTTTAAAGCCAGTAACTCACAAAGCAGAATTTTTGCTCACAAGACTCCACAACTTAGAGGGAACATTGCTAGGTATTAGACCAAACGAGCTGGTAAGAGTAGCCACGGAGAAGAGTGTAGTGTCTTTAATGGTAGGCATCAGAATAAGGAGGCAACATAGTTTCAAACAGAAGTACATTTAAATAAGTCGGTTTCCCCCCTATGTGTGAGAAAGAGACTTCTTTGTTTTCTGTATCCACATTATTAAGTCCTGGAGTGGACTGGGGCAGTCTCAAACACTGCCCAGGATTAAAAGTACAGAGATGTCAAGCAATGTTCCTTCTAAGGTGTGGAGTCATGTAAGCAAAAGTTCTACCTTGTGAGCCACTGGCATTAAAGTTGTGAGCAAGCGATTTGGTTATTGCACAAATTAGTTTGCTCCAGAGCCATCCTTCCTGAGCTAAGACAAAAATCTGTGAGCCGGAGGCTAAAAAACTGTGAGCTAGCCCACACTAACTCAGCTTAGAGGGAACACTGATGTCAAGATGTAAAAAAAACCAAAACAGCAATTTCTGTCTGCTTCTGTCACTGCTTGCCTCATCAGGGTAACTTACCTGTGGGGTAAACACCTTCTCCCCACCTGTAATGGTCCCGATCTGAATCAAACTGTGTGTGTCAGAGAATTCAGTTCCAAGTGGGGAACTTGCATTTGCTTGTCTGACAATCCTCACAGCTGACTTGGACCCACCCCGGAACTGCTGTATCATGTTCTTATGTCCTAAATGTGCAAAAGCTCTGTACTGGAAGTGGCAGACTGAATTCACACGTAATGAGGTCAAAGTTTAGAAACATCTCATTTCCACTGAGGGACCAAGTGCTGGATCTGTCTCTTGTTAAAGTTCTTGTCACTTACGTTCTGTGGTTTCAACCACTGCTGAAACACAGGCCTCTTGGTCAGCGTCACACTCCTGAATTCTTGGTTTTTTACAGTCCTCTCCAAAACAGTGATAACATCTCATTGGTGCCCCTGCAGAAATGAGAGAGAGGGTGGTGGTGGTTGCGAAATATCAGTGACACCTATGTAGGTGACAGAATAGTGGACAAATAGTACTAACGTTTCCAGTTAAGAGACTCCAGTGGTACAAATTTTCTCTCCTGTGCTGAATTCCCCCCCCCTTTCCATTCTAGGGCAGAGTTTAAAGGTGTTCTTGGACTGATTCCAAACCAAGGTGAATTCCATGGGGGCCACATTACCAATGGAAATGTGCTGGAATTTCCCTTGCAAGAAGTTTCTAGAGGGGAGAGGAGAACCCGTTCTTCTCTTGATTCTTAGCTGAAGTTTCCCTTTCACACTGAACCCTTGACACTGCTATGTTCTCAAGTGACCCACCTCAAGATTCTCTGCCCTCCCACGTTTTGTTTTTGTTTTGAGGGGCATAGAGATCATACAATACCCTTTAAAATGTGTTTTAAAATCCTCCACCGCTTCGCAGAGGAACGTCTGGATAATCCCCAGTCCCATGTCTAAATGGCAGGCTGAGGTGTGGACAATGCTCTTCTGTTTAAAAGGAAAACCTCCACAGGCATGGGTAACACTGTACAGGAATAACACAATACCTTTGGGAAATCTGTGCTTTAAAAAAATGTCCACGTGTGTGCAAAGTTAACCCTGCATTATTTAAAAGGCAGGGAAACATGTGGCTGATTCTCTTCTGTTATTCTAATTCCAGCAATTGCTGCTAGGAACTGGCCACCATCATGGTCATCCATTCAAAAATGAAGGCCGGGAATACAGAGAACCTGCTAACCCTATTATTACATTGGTATGGAGCGGCGGTGGCTCAAGTGGTTAATATCAGTTACTGAGACAAACAACGAAACTGCGCTGCAATGAATTCTTTTAAAATGAATTTGCGGCATCTCCCCCACCCCCACAAACCCACAAACCCATGCCTTGGTGTTAGAGACTGAGGGGGATGGTGTTAACATTCTACCTTGCCTAAGGTGAGTTGAAGCGGAGATGAGCACCGCAACCCTAGAGTCGGATTCGACTGGCTTTCGAGCAAGGGAACCTTTACCTTTTATTGATATTACAATATTTTACTGTCATTTTTTTAAAAAACAAACAAACTCAAAAGACCTGGTGGGGCTGGAAAGGAACATAACCCTTCAGATATAGTTCATAAACATATTGGGGGTGGAGGTGCTCCCTTTGAGGCTTCCCAATGCTGGTGAAGACTCTTGAGAGTCCCTTGGACTGCAAGAAGATCAAATCAGTCAATCCTAAAAGAAATCAACCCTGACTGTTCCCTGGAAGGCCAGATAATGAAACTGAAGCTCAAATACTTTGGCCACCCAATGAGAAGGGAGCACTCCCTGGAGAAGACCCTGATGCTGGGAAAGATTGAAGGTCAAAGAAGACGGGGACGGCAAAGGATGAGATGGTTAGACAGTGTCATAGATGCAACGAACATGAAATTGAGCAAACTTCAGAGGACAGAGGAAGACAGGAGGGCCTGGCGTGATCTGGTCCACGGGGTCGCGAAGAGTCGGACTCGACTGTGCGACTGAACAACAACATGCAAAGACAGGCAGGCCTGGGGGAAGCTGGCGTCAACCCACCCCTCGAATACCACCTCCCCCACCAGCAGCCTTGCCTGTGTCAGTGGAGCCAGACATGCTTTCTCTTCATCCCTACCCGTGTGTTCATTTTTGATCTTTTAAAAAATTCATCAATTATAGCAATATGTTAATATAAACATGCGGGGGGGGGAGTTAAAGGGAAGTGTACTGTGACGCCAATTATGATGCCACAAATGATGACTGCATACTGTCTGGAAAATTTTGAGTACTTATGTGTAGTGGTTAAGTGCGCGGACTCTAATCCGGAAGAACCGGGTTTGATTCCCCACTCCTCCACCTGCACCTGCTGATGTGACCTTGGGTCAGTCACGAGCTCTGGCACAGCTGTCCTTGAAAAAGAGCAGTTTGTGTCAGAGTTCTCTCAGCCTCACCCACTTCACAGGGTGTCTGTTGTGGGGAGGGGAAGAGAAAGGAGTTTGTAAGCCGCTCTGAGACACCAAGTGAAGGGCTGGGTATAAATCCAATCTCTTCCTCCTCCTCCTTCTTATGGCACATGTGGAAGAAAATAGACTCCACAACTGTGAAAATGCAGAAAGAGGGCAGACATGCAGGAAAACCATGCTCAAATGGCTTTCAGTGTTTGCCGATAAAACGCCAGGGAAATCAGGAGTCATTTGAACATGCAGAAATGCCCCCTCTCATCTGATAAATTGAGATTGGGATCACAAAAAACTGATAGCTTGGAAAATATTGTTGATCTTTAAGGTGGGAGTGGACTCACATTTTGTTCTGCTATTAGAGATTTTAAAAAGCCTTCCTCCTGACAGTACCCTGTCCAGTACACTTCCGGAACATACCCCTAATTTTCCTTTCCCTGTATAAATGTTGATTATATCAGTTACTGAGGCAAACAACGAAACTGCGCCGCAATGAATTCTTTTAAAATGAATTTGCGGCATCTCCCCCACCCCCACAAACCCATGCCTTGGTGTTAGAGACTGAGGGGGATGGTGTTAACATTCTACCGTGCCTAAGGTGACAAAATACCTCGAACTGGTCCTGGCCTATTCCCTTCCCAGAGGCAACAACAAGAGTGCAGGTGGGATCTGTTTTTCCACTCACCTGGAGAAAGGAGGCCCCAAAAGAAGCAGATGCTCAGGAGTGCCTTCATAGTAAAGAAGAGAGGAAGAGCCAGGGAGGACTAAGATCAGAGAGGAATCAACCAAGGCAGCTGATGTTGCCCCGTGGGGCAAAAGGGGGAATTTATAAGGCAAAGGCAGAAGCTCCAGGGCAGCACTGGGAAACTGGCTCAGCGGGGTATGGGAAATGTCTGGGAAGTGCCTGTAATCAAGATTGTATATTTTGCTGCTCTGGGAAACAGCTGGAATGTATTTCCAGGACACCCTGAATATTTAGAGAACGTGTTTTCTAGATTTCTAACTAGCCCTGTTTCTCCATAGTGGACACAGAACCACAAGACGTCTGAAGCAGATTGTGTTGTGCCTCACATCATTTTGCCTTTCCTTACGAACACATCTATAGTTGGAACAGGACGTCCAAAATGCAGATAGCCTTGTTGGTGCATATCACAATCCAAAAACAAAAGCCACGTAGTAGATTTCATTTGCAGTGCAGTCCTAAGGGGCAGTCTATGGGCATAGGAGGAAATAACTCTGCCTAGAACTGCGCTGTAAATGGGTTGTTTTCAGACATTCCTGGCAGTCTTCTTTTATGTATTTACTTTCACATTTGTATCCCACCCATCCCATAAACAGGCTCAGGGTGGGTTACATTACATTAATAAACACAGTAAAATTTAAAACAGATTAAATACATATACAGGAGCTGCGGTGGCTCAAGTGGTTAAGACGCTGAACTGCAGGCTGTGGAAGGTCAGTCGTTCAGCAGTTCGAGACCCGAGTGTGCCGCGTGACGGAGTGAGCTCCCGTCTCTAGTTCCAGCTCCTGCCAACCTAGCAGTTCGAAAGCAAGAAATTGCAAGTAGATCAATAGGTACCACTTTGGTGGGAAGGGAATAGCGTTCCATGTGCCTTGGTGTTTTGTCATGCCGGCCACATGACCATGGAGACGTCTTCGGACAGCGCTGGCTCTTCGGCTTTGAAACGGAGATGAGCACCGCAACCCTAGAGTCGGACTCGACAGGCTTTCGAGCAAGGGAACCTTTACCTTTTACCTAAATACATATACAAACAGTAGTTGCAGCTTGCTGTTGGGAGATCCTGGCCCACTGATGTCACTGGATATGGCCGGTTATCAGTGGGCGGGTGACAGCAACCTCAGGGAGGGCATGTGTGGATGCCCGCTGCCTCCGCCAAGGGCCTGGCAGAGCAGCTCCGTCTTGCAGGCCCTGCAGAATTGGATAAGATCCGACAGGGCACTGATCTCAATAGCGAGCATGTTCCACCAGACAGGGGCCAGGGCAGAGAAAGCCCTGTCCCTGGTCAAGGTTAGGCACACGGGCAGATTAACCGTTAAGCAGACTAAGCATGTGCTAAGGGCACCAGAGCCAAAGGAGGCACCACAAAGTTGGGAAAAGGGTGAAAAGAACTTTATGTAGCTCAAGCTTGGCTTAGTTTGTACAGTAGATTGTGTTATCCTATGAATAAATTTTTGTATTGCTGCAACCTGCATTGTATATGTGGTCAGACAGGTCAACAACTAAAATGGACTAGGTCAGTGTGGAAAGGAGGGGGGCAACAAGATTGGTCAGTGTTTAGGGCACCAGTGACCCTTAATTTGCCCCTGGTTAGGCAGATGTCCTTTGGGCCAGGGATCACCAGGAGATGTTGACTGTCAGAGCGTAGTGCTCTTCAGGGCGTACATGGGAATAGGCGGTCCTTAGGTATGTGTGTCCCAGGCTGTATAAGGTTTTGAAGGTTATTACCAACACCTTGAAGCAGATCTGGTACTCAACTGGTAACCAGTGCAGGTGACGAAGCGCATGCTGAATGTACGCCCGCACAGGCGTTCCTGTCAGCAGGCATGCCACCGCATTTTGCACCAGCTGTAATTTCCGGATCAGCTACAGGGGTAAGCCTGCACAGAGCGAGTCGCAGTAATCCAATTTGTAAAACTAAGTGTTCTGTATTATTTTCTCAAAGACTTATCTTAAGTGTATTTTTCAATATGCCATTACAGGATCACACTTGTCATATTATATCTCAGTATACCATCCAGTTATCATCACTATACACTTACAGAAATATTAAATTCTCTGAAAAGAGTCTGGGGTTCTGGCTAGATGCCTGTCTTACCTTGGACAAGCAGGAGTCTACAGCTGCAAATCAGGCTCTTTTCTGTTCAGGCTGGATCTTGCCATAGTGATTCAACCCACGGTTACCTCCAGAATAGACTACTGCAATTTGCTATATGCAGGGCTGCCCTTGAAGGTGCTTTGGAGACTTAAGTTCTTCCAAAATGTAGCTGCCAGGCTTCTGACCAGAACGTTTTGGTCTTCACATAGCTAGGCTTTCTGGTCTACCATTTGCAATTCTAGATGGCAAATATCACAAACTTCCATGGGAGGAGAGACTTTGTCCTTGTCATGGAGGTGAGATAGAGATATTGGGACATGTTTTCCTCCACGGCACCTTTTATAATGAGATTCACACAGTTTTTATTCTTCCGCTACTCAAAGCTGCGGTGGCTCAAGTGGTTAAGACGCTGAACTGCAGGCTGTGGAAGGTCAGTAGTTCAGCAGTTCAAGATCCGGGTGCCACAAGACAGGGTGAGCTCCTGTCTCTAGTTCCAGCTCCTGCCAATCTAGCAGTTCGAAAGCAAGAAATTGCAAGTAGATAACTAGGTACCACTTCGGTGGGAAGGTAACAGCGTTCCGTGCGCCTTGGTGTTTAGTCATGCCGGCCACATGACCACGGAAATGTCTTCGGACAGCGCTGGCTCTTCGGCTTTGAAACGGAGATGAGCACCGCGCATGTTAGGCCACACACCCCTACTGTAGCCAGTCCTAATGAGTTTCTGCTGTTGGGTGTAGCCTATTATGCTAATGCGTTCCTGCTGGGCGTGGCCAACTCGGGAGCCAGCCAAACTCCGTTCCTGTGCGTTCCTGCCCAAAAATAGCCCTGCTTCTCTCAGATACAAATACATAGATTATGCGGAAAGTTTCCAGATTTTTTTCTCAAGCAATTAAATTGTGCTTTATTCAGATCTCTCATATCGATGCTAAGGCAATGGATCAAATTTCACTGAAGCGGCATAATTTTTAATTTTTTTAATCGTTTATTATATGTATTATATTCAACAAGTTAGATGATGTTAGATTCTATATTTTTATATTTCTCATACATCTTATATTTTATTCATCTATCTGTATGCTTATTTTTATATATCTCTGTGGTTGATGTTGATTTGTACGGTGTTGTGAATTTGGTTGTGAACCGTAATAAAGGTAAATAAAATATTTTGAGGTCTTCACATATATAGCCTGTCTTAAAGCAGCAGCATTGGCTGTCTCTTGGTTTCTAGGTCAAATTCTAGGTGCTGGTTTTGACCTTTAAAGCCCAAAATGGTCTGGGACCATCATCCCTGAGGGACCACCGCTCCCGTTATGAGTCCTCTCGGTGGTTGTGGTCGTCATCATTTTGCGGCCTACTGGTGGTGCTGGGCCCTCAGGCCACATGTTTGGCATCCATCAAAGGAAGAACTTTTTCATTCACAGTTCTTTCCTGGTGGAATCCCCTCTCAGAAGAGACCTGGGCCCTGCAGGACCTCCCTAAGTCCCTCAGAGCCTGTACAGCTGAGGTTTCCCACCAGGCCATTATTGGTTAAATTCATTTGGGGGGCTTACTGCTGGATCCACAGCTGTCAGTTGTGAATGCGGTGGCTCAAGTGGTTAAGACGCTGAACTGCAGGCTGTGGAAGGTCGGTAGTTCAGCAGTTCGAGACCCGAGTGTGCCGCATGACGGAGTGAGCTCCCGTCTCTAGTTCCAGCTCCTGCCAACCTAGAAGTTCGAAAGCAAGAAATTGCAAGTAGATAAATAGGGACCACTTTGGTGGGAAGGTAACAGCGTTCCGTGCACCTCGGTGTTTAGTCATGCTGGTCACATGACCACGGAAACGTCTTCGGACAGCGCTGGCTCTTCGGCTTTGAAACGGAGATGAGCACTGCAACCCTAGAGTCGGATTCGACTGGCTTTCGAGCAAGGGAACCTTTACCTTTTATCCTAGAGGGGTAGCCATGTTAGTCCTTTGCATAAATATTTTAAAAGAGCCCTTTGTCGCCTTAAAGGCCATACTTCATCTGATGCACTGGAGTGTCTGTGCATTCGGATGCTGGATGCATGCCATGGTGTATCTGAAGAAGCAAGCTCTGATGTACACATGAAGCTGCCTTCTGCTGAATCATTCCATCAGCCCATCAGGTTCAGCATTGTCTCCTCAGACGAGCAGCCGCTCTCCAGGGCCTCAGGCAGAGGACTCACTTAACAACCTACCTCCTGACCAACACTCCCTCTAAGCTGTGGAGCCTTGTGAGCAAAAATTCTCGTTTGTGAGCTACTGGCATTAAAGTTGTGAATGAGCGATTTGGCTAGTATTTTAAAATTCATCTCCCAGAAATGTTCTAACAGCAGCTGAGGAATTTATATTACTTCTTCTCCAAGTGATTACTTTGATACCTATTAAGAGCAGGTTCATGACCGCAATCTTTCAACAGCTTCTCGGTTTATCTATATTTTTCTGCACTTTGTGAATGTCTTCATATTTAAAAATACGGCCTGCAATGAAATCACATCCCAGATGTTTATGCAGTTTCTCCCTAGCCCAATCATCCCCACCTCCCATGTTTGATGGAAAGTAAGGTATCTACTCTGAGGGAAGCAGTTTTTCACATCTGAGGAAATGTCTTCGTACAGCGCTGGCTCTTCGGCTTTGAAACGGAGATTAGCACCACAACCCTAGAGTTGGACTCGACTGGCTTTCGAGCAAAGGAACCTTTACTTTATGCAAACATTGCTCAGTTACTCCTGAATACAGGATTATTAATATGCTTCTCTCCAGGGCTTTTTTGTAGAAAAAGCCCAGCAGGAACTCATTAGCATAATAGGCCACACCCAACAGGGAAAAAAGTATTAGCTTATTAGGACACACCCTTGACAGCATAGCTCATTAGCATGTTAGGCCACACACCCCATGTTCGCAGAAGTGTGGTCATCCAGACACACCCACCTTTTGCTTCTTATTCTGTTTACCTTGTTTGTTGTCAAAACCCAGGGGTTTTTTGTAGCAGGAACTCCTTTGCATGTTAGACCACACACCCCTACTGTAGCCAGTCCTAATGAGTTTCTGCTGTTGGGTGTGGCCTATTATGCTAATGCGTTCCTGCTGGGTGTGGCCAACTCGGGAGCCAGCCGGAACTCCGTTCCTGTGCGTTCCTGCCCAAAAATAGCCCTGCTTCTCTCAGATACAAATGCAGAGATTACGCGGAAAGTTTCCAGATTTTGTTCTCAAGCAATTAAATTGTGCTGTTTTCAGATCTCTCATATTGATGCTGAGGCGATGGATCAAATTTCACTGAAGCGGCATAATTTTTTATGTTTTTAATTGTTTATTATATGTATTATATTCAACAAGTTAGACGACGTTAGATTCTATATTTTTATATTTCTCATACATCTTATATTTTATTCATCTATCTGTATGCTTATTTTTCTATATCTCTGTGGTTGATGTTGATTTGTACGGTGTTGTGAATTTGGTTGTGAACCGTAATAAAGGTAAATAAAATATTTTGAGGTCTTCACATATATAGCCTGTCTTAAAGCAGCAGCATTGGCTGTCTCTTGGTTTCTAGGTCAAATTCTAGGTGCTGGTTTTGACCTTTAAAGCCCAAAATGGTCTGGGACCATCATCCCTGAGGGACCACCGCTCCCGTTATGAGTCCTCTCGGTGGTTGTGGTCGTCATCATTTTGCGGCCTACTGGTGGTGCTGGGCCCTCAGGCCACATGTTTGGCATCCATCAAAGGAAGAACTTTTTCATTCACAGTTCTTTCCTGGTGGAATCCCCCTTTTTCACAAGGGGACATGGGCGGGCGCCGGATGCCACCGGAAACGCGATCAGATGCCCGCCCTTGCCCCGCAGTTTCCGGAAACTAGTACCTCCGAGGTACTAGTTTTTTGCTGCGCGGTTTCGGGAGGAAGCCTCGGTTGTGCCACAGAAGCGCTACGCTCCCCAGATGTGCTGGTGAGATCGCGCCCGGAAACTCCGCCTGTCCTCCGTATCTCTTGCGTAGCTAATGTTGCGTGTGACCACAGCCAAAATATTTTGAGGTCTTCACATATATAGCCTGTCTTAAAGCAGCAGCATTGGCTGTCTCTTGGTTTCTAGGTCAAATTCTAGGTGCTGGTTTTGACCTTTAAAGCCCAAAATGGTCTGGGACCATCATCCCTGAGGGACCACCGCTCCCATTATGAGTCCTCTCGGTGGTTGTGGTCGTCATCATTTTGCGGCCTACTGGTGGTGCTGGGCCCTCAGGCCACATGTTTGGCATCCATCAAAGGAAGAACCTTTTCATTCACAGTTCTGTCCTGGTGGAATTCCCTCTCAGAAGAGACCTGGGCCCTGCAGGACCTCCCTAAGTCCCTCAGAGCCTGTACAGCTGAGGTTTCCCATCAGGCCATTATTGGTTAAATTCATTTGGGGGGGCTTACTGCTGGATCCACAGCTGTCAGTTGTGAAGTGTTTGTTTTTTTATACTTAGCATTTTTACTCCTCCCCCCCTTGTGGAAGTCAAGCCCTCTTCCCAGCACCCAGTCATGCCACCCCTCCATACAAATGCTTTTAGCAGGGTGGCTCACAACTCACAAGGAAGGGCACAGGCACTGCACGTGATGATGTCCGACATCTCCCAGTTCTCAACACTAGCAGGTACCCCATCGCCTCAGCCAGGACCTGAATGAGAGGCCATGCACTGATAGCTAAGAACACCTCCCCCAACCACCTTTCTCCATGCCCTGCATCAGGAGCTGGGAGATGTCCTGTCAAATTGAACTCCATGCTTCTGAGGTACCACGTGACAACTTTGTGGGGTGGGGGAACTTAAGGAATGTGACAAATGGAGTTGTGATGCACATCAGGGGTCATTTCCTGCAGGAGCGCACAGGAGCGGAGCTCCGGCAGTAAAGAGCCCAGGGGGTGGGCACATGCAAAAAGCCCCACCCCCTGCTCCCAGCAGCCCCAGGCCACGAGGAACAAGAAGCTCCTTCCTTCCTTCCTTCCTTCCTTCCTTCCTTCCTTCCTTCCGGGGGAGGCCTGGAGAGCCCCGCTGCCGGCTTTTCCCAGTCCGCGCCAAAGCGGTAAGGGATCCACGGGGGTGGCAGGGGCTTGATAGGGGGGTGGGAGAGCCTCCCTCCTCCCATCTCTTTGCCATCTTTCCCTCCTTATCTTTCTCTTCCTTCCTCTCTTTCGTTCTCTCCTTTTCCTCTTCTTCCCTTCTCTCTTTCTTTCCCGCCTTCTTCTCTTATTTCTTCCTTTCCCTCCTTCTTCCCTTCTCTTTCTTTCCCGCCTTCTTTCCTTCTCTTTCTTTCCTTCCTTCTTTCCTTCTCTTTTTTCCCTCCCCCCCTCCTTCCTTCCTTCCTTCCTGCACAGATCTGCATGTCCCACCCCAGCTAGAAACAGTCCAGTGGCACCTTTAAGACCAAGGTTTATTCAGGTACAAGCTCTCCCTCCTCTGCTAGGGCAGATCTGTGTATCCCCCCCATAGATAGCAATCCAAAACTGTCCAGTAGAGCCTGAGCAGTTGGTGTTGCCTTCTGACACACTTTCGGTGATGTCAGGGGGTGTGGCATATACAAATAAGTTATGCTAATGGATTATGCTAATGAGTTCCTGTACCTCTTTTTTCTATGAAATGACCCCGATGCACATTAATGGGCCTTAAGTGTTACCAAATGGCTCTCTCTTCTTAGCTCTCAGGGACTGGAAAAAGACCCCTCTGTCCTTGCTTAAGTGAGGGGGCTGTTGTGTGTGTGTGTGAAGAAACAGCTATCTAAATTCTGACAGAGAAACAGAAGGGCATTCCTAGAATTTGGCTGAAGTAACCTTGGAGGGCAGGAGCTGTATGTTTGCAATCTGATGTGGGAAAGCAGATGGACTGCCCTATACTGCCTCCTCCACCTCCTCCTCTTATACATTTTCAAATAAAGGAAATATTGTAGAAAACATCATACAGAGTGTCCTGTGCTGTCTCCATTAAAAGGAACCAACTCAGGAAAGTGCCATTCCTGAAAGGCTTGTAGTCCAATGCGCAAACGCAGTATCCATTACAGGTATTTCAAAATCCACACAGAGCAAATCACTCAAGAAAGGGATTCAACTTAGGCCCAGGCTATGTGCATTATTTGTCGGAATAGGCCTGACGTGAGCAAAGAATTCAGCATCTCAAAAAGATGTACCTCCTGCATCCATGTATATGACCCATGATTTAAATGCCAACACTCAAAGAAAACTTTTTTTCATACATAGCTGAGAATCCTCATGAATTCACAAGGTTTGTTGGCAGACATGGGAGCGTGATGAGAACCTACGCACAGAAAGTGATGTGTTTTTTGGTTAAGAGCCCTTAGGAAACTTCTGCGAAGGGCTGGTTTGGCGAGGTGCAGGAAGTGAATTAAATGAGAAGTGTTTTCCCAGAAGTCATCTCATTTTTATAGCAACTCAAAACAGATTGTTAGCAATGAATGAAACATCTTTCTGGAACTCCCAGCAATTTTTGCACATTGACAGACCCAGTGGCAGGGCTGCCATGTGAACCAGGAGCCCATAGGGAGGCATGAAATCACTCCTCTCCAAGAATCTCTGGGCCCTACTTTTAAATCTACAGCACCTACAGTTTCAGGGGACAGACCGTGATACGAACACTAATTCATATACTATAGGCAGGTACTTCAAGGCAGTTCAGTCATGCATGTACAACTGCTTGATTCCTTATTCCTTGAAAACTCTTGGCTGACAACCACACTTTCATTCCCCCACAAGTCTTTGTAATCCACATCAATGTTCCCTCTAAGCTGTTGAGTCTTGTGAGCAAAAATTCTACTTTGTCAGCGACTGGCATTAAAGTTGTGAGCGAGTGATCTGGCTACTGCATAAAGCAGTTTGCTTTGGAGCCCTCCTTTCTAAGCTAAGACAAAAAATTGTGACCTGGAGGCCAAAACATTGTGAGCTAGCTCACACTAACTCAGCTTAGAGGAAACATTGAATTCCACATACAGTCGTGAGTTCCCTGCTAGGACTTCAGTTTGCATGATCATAGGGCCCAATTCAGATGAGGATGATGGTGTGTGAGGGGGGCTTCACCTTTCCCTCTCATGCCACTTTCCTGTCCTGAAATGAAACAAAGGTCTAGCAATAGTGGGTTTAAATTAAGGGCAGGAAGGTACCAGTTGGATATTAGGAAAACCTTTTTTTACAGTAAGGCTGATTTCGCACTAGAGCTGCCTCGATGTTGCGCCGCTGTTTGCACCGATACTATTGGTCAATTTCACACCCGAAGCCATGGGGCTGCATTTGACCCGCGGCTTCGCCCGATTTCCTCCGCAGTTTTGTGATCCTCAAAAAACAGGATCACGAAACTGTGGGGGAAATCAGGCGAAGCCGTGAGTCAAAATGACGCCTTGCGGCTTTGGGTGTGAAATTGACCAATAGTATCGGGGCAAACGGCGGCACAACATTGACGCAGCTCTAGTGCGAAATCAGCCTAAGAGTTGTGCAACAGTGGAATCAGCTGCCTAGGGAGATAGTGAGCTCCCCCTCCCTGGCCGTCTTTAAGCAGCGGCTGGACAAACACTTGTCAGGGATGCTCTAAGCTGACACTGCATTGAGCAGGGGGTTGTACTAGACGGCCTGTATGGCCCCTTCCAACTCTGTGATTCTATGTCAAGTCAAGTCAAGTCAAGTTTATTAGTACAGTCAAGTGACCAGCCAATTGTGATTCTATGGTTCTATGATTCTATGGGCGATTTCTCACTAGAGCTGCCTCGCAGCACAGCGCC
>NW_015175059.1:0-10866 GCF_001447785.1 Gekko japonicus | reverse complement strand
CTTTATATCTGTCAGGCATTTGCAGCCGTGTCAGGTCTAAAGGTGCATCTGACCGCAACCTCAGTCTCAGCTTTTTGAATCTGAAAAAATTAATTAGTCATGTTCTCGAATGTGCTCTAAATGCTTATCTACCTAACAATGCTATCATGCACTCGCAAAATCTCTAAGCAGTGATAGGTTTTAGGAATGGCACTTTCCTGAGTTGGTTCCCTTTAATGGGGACAGCACAGGACACTCTGTATGATGTTTTCTTTCTATTTCCTTTATTTTAAAATTATATAAGAGGAGGAGGTGGAGGAGGCAATATAGGGCAGTCCATCTGCTATCCCACATCAGACTGCAAACGAACAGCCCCTACCCTCCAAGGATACTTCAGCCAAATCCCAGAAATGCCGGTCTGTTTCTCTGTCACACACCGTTCTGCCATTCTGTTTCTCTTCACACACACACACACACACACACACACACACACACACACACACACACACAACAGCCCCCTCACTTAAGCAAGGACAGAGGGGTCCTTTTCCAGTCCCTGAGAGCTGAGAGGAAGGAGCCACTTGGTAACACTTAAGATCCATTAATGTGAATCACAATTCCTTTTATCAAGTCCCTTCAGTTCCTCCACCCCATAAAGTTGTCAGGTGGTACCTCGGAAGCATGTAGTTCAACTTGACAGGCCATCTTCCAGCTCCTGATGGAGTGCAAGAAGTCCCCCACGTTTTTTGGGGCTTTGTGATGGTTCTCAGGTTTAATTCTCAAGGAGGCTTGTAGATGCTGCTGATGCTTGACTTCCTTTCCTTTCATTTATTAGCTTCATGGACCAGAGGTCTTAAGCCAAACGTACAAACTAGGGTTGCCAAGTCCTACCTTTGTAATAGCGGGGGGAGTCCCGGATGTCCCCGGGAGTCTCCTGGCATGTGCGCTTTGTGCGCATGCCACAATCACGTCACCCGGAAGTGACGCAATCACGTCAGGCACATTGGGGCAGGGCCACAATCATTCGAAAAAACCATAGAGTTTTCCCTTGGATGATAGAGCGTCCCCCCGCAACGTGCCCGGCGCGATTGCGTCATCTCCGGGTGCCATGTTTATGCCCGGTGCATCACATGCTTTGGGAGTGGGGTCCCCACCAGCGGCCCAATCCCCGCTGGTGGGGAACGGGCCTCTTGGGCGGGGGCTTCCCTGCCCCCGGGGGGATTCAGCAACCCTAGTCATGTGCTGCATGCTCTTCCTTGTGAGCTGTGAGTCATCCTGCTAAAAGCATTTGTATGGAGGGGCAGCATGACTGGGTGCTGGGAAGAGGGCTTGACTTCCACATGGGGGGAAGGAGATTGGTCACACCTTTGGTCGTCAGCCTACACTGCTTGGGGAGGCATCGTCATGGCCACAGCAGTGGGGGGCACTTGAATTTCACCTACAATGGTTGCCTATGGGCTACAATGCTATTTTTCTTGGTTCCCTTTTGCCCCTATTTTGGATGGCAACGGAAGTGACATGCGACATCGCTCATGTTGGGGGCATGGCCCAGATCATTGGGGGGGGGGAACCATATCTGGACAATCTGGGCCATGCCCCCAACATGAGGTGATGCAGCTTTGGGGGGCGGAGTTCCCCCGGGGACCGATTCTGCTGCGGCGGAAATCGGGCCTCCAAAGCAGGGGTTTCCCCGCCCCCCACCCCCACTTGGCAGCCGTAGGAGACATTGCCGTAGCCACAGCAGTGGGGGCACTTGAATTTGACCTAAAATGGTTGCCTATGGGCTACACTGCTATTTTTCTTGGTTCACTTTTGCACCTATTTTGGATGGTGTTCCTGCTCTGAAAGGGCTTAGGGAGCTGACTAAATGTAGCCATGCCCCCCACGATCACTCACATAGATTCCAGCACAGGGAACTAAGCCAGAGTTGTGTCAGTGTGCAGCCATGGTGGAGCCATGGTTGAAGAGACTGGTGCAGCGGCAGTGGAGTTCTGCGCCAGTGTAACTGGCCCTTATACCAGCATATCTCCAAGATACACCAGCGTACAGGCCAGTTCGCTTTCTAAGGCCATTCACCCCCTGTCGTGGGCAGCGGCTAGAAAAGCTCTCTAATGCTGCCACCACCTGCCTGTGACTGCTCTAAATTAACCCAGACACTTTTGCACCTATTTTGGATGGTGTTCCTGCTCTGAAAGGGCTTAGGGAGCTGACTAAATGTAGCCATGCCCCCCACAATCACTCACATAGATTCCAGCACAGGGGACTATGCCAGAGTTGTGTCAGTGTGCAGCCATGGTGGAGCTGTGCTGGTTGAAGAGAATGTTGCAGCGGCAGTGGAGTTCTGTGCCAGTGTAACAGGCCCTTATACCA
Organism: Gekko japonicus; assembly: GCF_001447785.1. Classification (NCBI taxonomy): domain Eukaryota; kingdom Metazoa; phylum Chordata; class Lepidosauria; order Squamata; family Gekkonidae; genus Gekko; species Gekko japonicus. The sequence continues at coordinate 8,517 of NW_015175059.1, read as the reverse complement.
GCATATTTCCAAGATACACCAGCATACGGGCCAGTTAGCTTTCTGAGGCCATTCACCCCCTGTCGTGGGCAACGGCTAGAAAAGCTCTCTAATGGCTGCCACCACTTTAGTATGGGTCTCCTCGAGGGGGCCCAGAGCACCCACCTGACCCCTTTATACACTTCTTTTCAAGCAGGTTTCACTTTATAAGTGACCGAATGAGATGTGAGGACCCCGGTAGAGTAACAAGCCATTTTTATTCAAGAGATTTAACATCAGCTGCAATTGAATAACAGTATAGGTAGGTAAACCAGCAAAATAATAAATACTTACCTGTCTGACTATACTGTCCTAGCCTTCTCTAGATATTTGGCCTCAAACTGAGTCACCCCTTTTGGATGAGGGATCCCTCCTTCTGCAGCAGCCTCACCAGCTCTGCTCCCTGGGAGTGAACAGTCTCCCACTTTGGGCAAGGTCATTTATTCCTCCTTCCCAGACAACACCCACTACTATTCTACTGGAGTAAGTTTTCCCTCCAGCTCCCCTGTTAGCCAGTCAAAGGTCCAAAGGGTGAGCTGGGAAATGTAGACCTTATAGTCACTCTAATACAGGCTTCCCTGGAGCCACTAGGCCTCCCTAGAGTCTGTAGGCTGCACTACTATAGGTCTAGGATCATGGCACTCCCACTTAGAATTGTGCTTAAAGTTTCTTTTCAGTTGAACTTCTGCACTGTTTCCCTATTCCAGCATTTGTAATCCTTCATTACAGATTTCATGTCTTTATTTTTTCAATTTATAGTGGCCCAATTCACATGGCCAATTTGTTATAAGTGACCGAATGAGATGTGAGGACCCCGGTAGAGTAACAAGCCATTTTTATTCAAGAGATTTAACATCAGCTGCAATTGAATAACAGTATACATCTGGGAAGTGGAGCACACCCGTGGCCAACCTGTGGCATGCTGCTGAAAATGCGTGTTAAAAAAATACCTCCTGGAAGGTAGTAGCAAACAGTTCGCCACAGGCTGCCTCCGGACTCCCTTGGTGTGATCATGCCAGTGTGGCTTTTCCGTCCGGCCGTCTTCATTGCAGGACACACACCGAGGGCTGGAAATGTGGGTTGCCGCCTGTTGTGAGAAAAATGTGTAAAAGCTGTCACCCACCCTCTCCTGGTTCGTTTGTCCCCTGAGTGTTGCCTCCTTACCAAAGGCGAATGGTGCAAGTTGGATACCACTAAACGCTGGCAGAGACACTCAAAGGTCTCTTCTTAAGATAATACTTCTTTTTATTAAAAGAAAAACATTCAAAGGACATAGAAAATAAACATGCAAGCAAAGTTCTATCCCACCTAAAGCATGCAGGAAACAAAAAGCCTTTCGGGTTGACTCCAAATTCTCAGGAGACTAAACTCTCCTGATCCTCAAGAGCCAATGAAAGTCTGTTGGATTCGACCAGTATTTATACCAAATGATCAAAGAGGTCTAAATGTTAATTTACAACTGTAATTTGATTATTTAAATCTATTTTAAATGCCCTTTCACAAATCCAGCCATCTTTAAGTTGTGCTACTTGGGCTACCTTTTGTAAAATGCGTTTGTAAGGATGTTCTAAACCTGTAACCATGAGACTCAGGCATGACAATACTAAAAACACACCCCTCTCCATCCTCTAATGTTTTGGTTCGTTCTCTTTCCTTTCCTGTGGATTCTGTGATTAAAATTGGGCTTGAAAGCAGTCAGGGCACACCCACCTTAGGAGGTGACTCACGTGATCAAAGGTCTCCTTAGGAAACTGGGGGCACTCAATACTACTGGCCCAATAGAACTTCTTATCAACCAAGTTAGTGTTGTTACTACACACAAGGAAAATGGTTAAATATTCGTCCTGATAGTCTTGCTCATACACATCTAAATAAAAATGTTTACAACAAGCTGACAACCAAAAATATTCTTCACAATAACAGTCCAACAAATAAAGGGGACAAAAAAACCTTCTAAAATCTTGGACTTGGGGATCTATGGGGAAGTCACTATTGGGAGCTACACTATTGTCCTCTATGGGGTTTACTGGAATAACAAAGTCACAGTTTCCAATTTCCTCAGATGACATATGAATTCTGTTGCGCCTGATGGCTTGAAGTTTTATTGTTCAGGAACACGAAAACAGCTGGAACAACAACCGGCTGGCTGGCAAGATTCAAGGTGGTTCCTGCAATTGGCAAGCTTCAAAAGGACGCCTGTACTGACGGGGAGGTAAATCGTAGGGCTCTCGCTGGAACTGGAATGGCTGCTGTAGCGATTGCTGCTGCTACTCTGACACTTGTGGCGGTGTGCCAGGCTCAGGCAGGGGCATGGCTTCTGGATCTTCCACTTGCTTCAAATCCAGATGAGATTGTGGAAATGCTGTAGTCTCGGGTTCCACAGGAGACACAACCTTCTGAGCGTGGGAGGCATGGACCTAGGTGTCCTTTCCCCTGACCTTTATGGCAGTAGTGGTCACCAGTAATGTCTGATAGGGACCCTCTTAATGCAGTTGAAAGGCATTCCTCCTACGATGCATCAATAGCCAGACTTGGTCACCCGGCAGAATATTATGGCAAGCCACGTCAGCCGGAACAGACTGTGAATTCTGGACTTCTTTGTGGATGACCTTCAAGAGGGTAGCCAGAGATAGAACATATTTAGTTACAATGTCACTTTCTTCAGTTAGGGTTTGTAACCTAGGTGGACGATGATACACTGGAAAGGGTCTTAAAAAAAGAATCTCAAAGGGCGTCAATCCGTTTTCTATTTGGGGTGTTCCTAATGTGTAACAAGGCTAAGGGCAACGCCTCCATCCAGGATAGTCCTGTATCCTCACAGATCTTCTTTAATTTATTTATAATGAAACCATTTTTTCTTTCTATGGCTCCTGAGCTTTCTGGATGGTATAGTGTATGAGCTGCATGTGAAATGTGTAGTGCAGTCAACATTTTCTTAAATAAGTTAGCAACAAAGGAAGGCCCTAAATCTGAGCCTATTGTTACTGGGACCCCAAATCTTGGGAGAAGCTCTCTAAATAAACACTTCACAGTTGCTTCTGCTGTCTGATGTTTCACTGGATAACATTCCACCCACCCAGAAAATAAATCAATAACAGTAAGGCAATACTTATAGCCTTGACATGGTGGCAATTCAATTAAATCAATTTGCACATGCTGAAAAGGACCAAAAACCCACGGGTAGGCGCTTTTTTTCCTATGTGGTTTAGGCGCAAATTTTTGGCAGGTGTGACAAGCCTGGGTCTCCCACTTTGCCTCCAGGTGGATTCCAGGGGCATACCACTGTTTTAGGATTTGTGTTGCAATACCCCCCATTCCCATGTGACTCACCATGTGGGTTGCATGGGCAAGTGCTCTAATCATACTCCTAGGGGCTACTGGCCGCCCATCCGGGAGCACAAAAATCTCATCCACCAGAGGCGGCCAGGGCCTCTTTTTCTGCATCTGGGGCTTCATGTTGTACTTGAGCCAGAGTAGAAAACAAATCAGGGAATCCCATTTGTAACACAGGTTTTTGTTGTGCTGCAAATTTTGCAGCTCGATCCACTTACACATTCCCTAAACTCTCAAAACTGTTATCAGTCTGATGTGCAGCGCAATGGATGACAGCAAGCGCAGCCGGGAGGTGCATTGCATCTAGCAGGCGGGCTATGAACCAGCCATTAGCTACCGGAGTTCCTGCTGCTGTTAGGAACCCACGGTGTTTCCAAATTTGTCCCACCCCATGACACACCCCGAAAGCATATTGTGAGTCTGTGTAAATGTTGACTTTTTGTCCTTCTGCTAGCTCACACGCTCGCGCAAGTGCAAACAGCTCAGCGACATGCACACTCAGATGGGTCGGCAGTGCAGCCGAGTCAACAACCTCCCCCCCCAATTAACAACAGCATAACTCATGTGTAGTTTTCTGTGTTTGTCTCTGCTAGCAGACCCATCGGTAAACAGGCAGAGAGTGGGATCAGGGAGAGGGGTGTCCAGTATGTCTGGGCGGATGTTAGTAGCTGCATCTAATTCCTGCAAGCAATTGTGGGGCTCACTCTGATCTCCCACCCCTGCGGGGAGAGGCAAAAGAGTGGCTGGGTTTACTCCTTTGCATTTCAGCAGGTGAATGGCCGGGTCCAACAACAAAATTCTTTCATATTTATTAAGTCTTTCATTGGTGAGATGCTGTGTGGATCGCTGTAAAAGCAAGGCTGCAACAGAATGTACTACAATCACATTTACCTCATGTCCTAATGTTAGATCCTGGGATTTCTCAACCAGGAGGGCTGTAGCAGCTACAGCACGCAAACAGGGGGGGAGTCCAGCCGCTACAGTGTCCAATTTCCCGCTGTAATAAGCAATTGGGCGAGGCTGGGGCCCAACCATTTGGGTCAGGACCCCCAGTGCTGTGCCACCTTTTTGTGCACAATACAAGTAAAAGGGCTTATCATAATTTGGGCTTGCTTCAGACCCAGCCAGCTCTCCTCCATTTTCGGGGTCCACACAACTGGGTCTGGGCTATTGTCCCTAGTTGCCAAGTGAAGGGGCTTTGAAATTAAAGCAAAGTTTGGGACCTATGATAGACAATATCCAGCTGTTCCTAGAAAAGAATGGATGTTCCGCTTGGTCTGAGGCCGTGGCCATTGAGAAATCTGCTGCACGCGCTCAGAGGAAATAAGCCGTCCTTGTGCTGAGATGGTATGCCCCAGTCCCAGATAGTGCACTGATTGCCTCACCAACTGCAATTTCTCTTTATTAACCTTGTACCGTTTTTCAGCCAGAAAATGAAGGAGTGCCAAGGTGTCCATTTGGCATGCCAATTCAGATGATGATGCAATCAGCAAGTCGTCTACATGAACTATGAGTGCACTGCCTTCTGGGAGATGTAGGCTTTCAAGGTCGTGCAGAAGTGCTTGTGTGAAGAGGGTGGGGCTTTCACAGAATCCCATTGGTAGAGGGGTCCAGGTTAATGTCCGCCCTTCATAAGTAAAATTTATTTATTTATTTATTTATTTATTTAATTCAATTTATACCCCGCCCTCCCGCAATGCGGGCTCAGGGTGGCTTACATAGGGGCAAACACCAATATAAAACATAATTAAAACCATTTAAAATCCAACAGTACAAACAAAAACTGGCTGTCCGGTTCTACCCCCACAGAAAAAAATGCAGACCCTGATGCTGGGAAAGATCGAAGGTCAAAGAAGATGGGGACGGCAAAGGATGAGATTATTAGACAGTGTCATCGATGCAACGAACATGAAATTGAGCCAACTTCAGAGGACGGCGGAAGACAGGAGGGCCTGGCGGGAGATGATCCATGGGGTCGCGAAGAGTCGGACTCGACTGTGCGACTGAACAACAACAACAAATATCAATCACAGAGAACCAAATGCTGTTATCAGGGATGCTGGACAAAATAGTTGCTGGATTTGGGACAATATTGCATCTGGGCTGCACAATCTTGTTAACAGCGCGAATATCCTGCACAAAACAATAAATGGGAAAGCAGAATTAATCAAAGTGTCCTTCTTTCCTGATGGGGAGGATGGGAGTGTTGCATTCCGAGCCTTGAGGCATAATGCACAAGACTCCTTGAGCCAGAAGGGCGTCGATAACAGGGCAGATTCCTTCAATTTGCTCTTTGGAAAGTCTATACTGTGGAATCAAGGGGAATTGAGCACCAGACTTCAATGCTATGGATACGGGCGCTGCGTTTCTCAGAGATCCAACTTCATGTTGATGTGTGGTCCACAGATGTTCAGGGACCCACTCTATCCCAGGCAAAACTGCCGTAACTGTTGCTGGTTTGGGTTAGGTAGCCAGTAGCATTATAAGGTTGGTGCTAACCTGTTTTTGTCCATTTTGGGGTGGTAAATACATTTGGATTTTCCCCGTTTGGTCAAAAGAAATAGTGGCTCCAAATTTTGATAGCAAGTCTCTCCCCAACAGATTCACTGGAGTGGTAGGTGAAAGCAAAACCTTGTGCTTCACGTTAGTATTGTCAAGGCACACATCGACCTTGGGTGAAAACTGGTGAGGGATGATTCTTCCCCCGAACCCTATGGTTGGGATTTCAGGTCCCACAGGAATTAAATTAGTCTCAGATTGTCTTATAGTAGTGTAGGTTGCTCCAGAATCCACCAGACACTCATTAACTTTTCCTCCGGTTTTTAATTTCACTAAAGGCTCTACAGATACTACTGTAGTGTGCCCGGAGTCAGACTCTAGAGCTGAAAATTGTCAATACGGTTGGTTCCCTCCCCACGCATTCCCCACAGGTCCCCAGGACTGCTGTTGTGGTTGTTGGGGAAGCGTTTGTGGATGTGGGTGCTGCTGGCACAGCTGAAACGGCTGAAACCATTGAGGAGGTTGGAGGGGCTGCTGGGGCTGGGGCATCATATTTTGAAAACTTCTCATCAGGGGCTGGGGAAAATTACCAGGCTGCTGAAACTGTCTAGGACTTCCCCCACCCTGTTGGGGTTGGGCTGAGTGTGCTTGCACCTGGGATGGGCAAATTCTCTGGATGTGCCCGGCCAGGCCACATACAAAACAGATGACCGGTGGGGGAAATTGAGGCCCTGAACGCATTGGGCGGCCTCTGTTCAGTCGACGTGATCCCCGCTGCAGTTGCTGCTGCTGGGGAAATGGTGCCTGCATGGGATTTCCCAGGATCTGGCCAGGAGGAGCAAATACTGTGCCTTGTTGGGGCATAGCAGCCAAAGCAATCACAGGCACAGTGGAAGGAACCAGATATTCCGACTCTGTGCCCTCCCTGTCTTCTTTGACTTTATGTGTTTCCTTCTTTAATTTTGCTATCTGCAAAGCAACCATCATCTTAGTAGTCTCTTTCTCTTTTTCTCTCTCCTGTAAGAGTGTCTCCTAAAACTGTGTCGCTGCTTCCACAATCTCTGCCACTGGCTTAGCTTGCCAACCCTCCAAAGTCTTTTTGATTTGTAGTCCCAAAGAAGGCAGAAGCCCATCAACAATAAGCGGCAGAATTTGGGGAGCTTGGTCAGAATGGTAGAAAACTGTCTGAGAGCAGCTTCTAATCTGGCATGGAATTCCCTGGGTGATTCAGTTTCCTTCTGTTTCACATCCCTAATTTCCCCCCACGAAATCTTTTTGGGAAAGGCAGCAGTGAGAGCTGCTATCATAGTCTGCTGTAATTGAGCGGCTTGTGCTGTTACTAGCAGAGTGAGGGCTTCATTGGGGTTTGGCATCACAGCAGGCCATAATTCACGGCCAACTGCCGCAGTCCTGGCATGTCGCATGACTTGCTGGAACTCATGTGGCAGGGTAGTCACATTCACTAATTTCTCCAGGTCAGCGGGCAACGGGGTATAAAGATTTATTAGGTCCCGCAGTTCTCTAAGGTACCCCTCAATGTTCTCCTTGGGGTCAGGCATCCTAGCTTTGAATTGATATAATTCTAGGCTGGACCAGGGAACAAACATCTTTAACTGTGGTGGGTCATTTCCTGTCGGGTTTGGGTAGGCCCTAACAGGAAAAATGCCCACATCATCTTTTAATGCTGGGAGGCAGAAGTAGTGGTTCGAAACTGGATAGTTTCTGACGGTGCCATCAAGACCCTTCATTAGCACATTCTTTCCTCCTTTCAATACTGCTTCTACCACAAAATGCTTATAGGGTGTGACTGCAGTGCCTTTTGGACGTCAGTGACAGTTACATGTGCCCTCCAGCTTTCCTTTGTCTTATTACCTTTCTCGATTCTTGCAGGTATTGTCTCTTTCTCTGATTCAGTAGTGGAGGCTCGGAATGAACTGGGCGGTGGGGAGGTCTAATCTTTTTCTTTGTCTTAGGTTTGGCGCCTAACAGTGTGTTTACCCTCTCATCCAATTGTACTGCACTTTGGGCGGGTGGCTGGTGCACCTCGTCTCCCGCTCCACCACCCCCATTATTTTGAAATCAGGTGGTGGGGGGCTGCTGGTCTGCTGGTGGAATACCTGGGTTGACCCAGACAGGTGGGGCTGCCTGTGGATTATTGTTACCACCTGCTGGGGGCCGAGGTTGTTGCCGGGGTCACATAGTCATGTACATAGTATCAAAAAATTCCTCCGTAGTCTCTAGCTGCATCTTTTCAAGTTCTGCTTCAATTCTCAAGGGGTTGGGTGCCACCCCCATATGCCTGTAAAGAAGGCAGAGGAGCGGCACTTGGCTCTTGGTACCGTTCTCTATCTTTAGCAACTAGCCTCCACAAAGAAAGATATTTTGAGGCAGGGCTCCCGACTGGCATATGTGCTTGCAAGGCTGCCAGCTTCTATTTATCAAAAGAACCCACCTTAGGCCACTGCAAGGGAAGGTCCAAATGTCTAGTTAACCATGGTCAGGTCTGTTTGCACAAGGAAATTAATTTTTGCTGTGTGAGACCTTGGTGTAGCTTATCTGGGCCATGATAAGGGTCAAAATGGGTCAGCATGTTGACTTCCAGTTTGTGGCTCGACGATAGCAGTCACATTCCTCTATGTCTGGGGAGGCGACTTGCTCACCAGTGGT
>NW_015175058.1:24570-26243 GCF_001447785.1 Gekko japonicus | reverse complement strand
GTTATAATTTTAGTTTTCTTAATATTGATCCTGAGTCCTGCTACCTTTCCGTATTCTTGTAATTGGCTCATCAGATGACATATGGTCATTACAGGCTCTTCTAAGATGAATACAAGGTCATCAGCAAATGCTTGCAATTTAAATTGTTCACCTTTAATTTTAAGTCCCCATATATTTTTATTATCCCTCACCATGTCATTCAGTGTCTCTAATCCAAAAATAAATAGCACCCACTGCTAGACGTCCTGATGGCACCTGGTATTTTTGGCCACTGTGTGACACAGAATGTTGGCCTGGAGGAGCCATTGGACTGATCCAACATTTGGCTTCTCTTATGTTCTTATGAATTGGATCAATATGTGTAGCAGAGGTCCCTCAGTGGCTATTAGCCACAAGGTATAGATAGGAACTCTCAGTCTGGGGCAAGGGATGCTCTTTATCCTTGGTGCTGGGGGGGGGGGCAACAGTGGGAGGGCTTCTAATGTCCTCCTGGCCCCACTGCTGGACCTCCTGATGTTATTTTTGGCCTCTGTGTGACACAGAGTGTAGGACTGGATGGGCCACTGGCCTGATCCAACATCGGCTTCTCTTATGCTCTTAGAACAGTAATCTCTTTACATAAAGCGACTCTTTAGGAAGGAATTAAGCCAGATTAGTTGCTGAATGCTCTGTAACAGCTCTAAGAACTTGCAGGCTTAACTTCCCCTTTGAATTAAGTGAGTATTTATGAAGCAACCTTGTATAAACACCTACTGTTGTTTCCATGGAACCTTCCTGAAATAAGAACCTGGGAGCGCTTCTGACTTGACTGCCTCTTCGGCTATTTAATTTTAAATCCCTGTGCAAGATTTCATTCAAGCCCCCACCGCTGTGATCTTGGATCCAGCCTCGTGAAGGGAGAAACAGGTCGGCGGTGGCGCCCAGAGGCCCTTCTTTCAGTTGTGTATGGCTTCTCAGCTGGCTCCTTCTTTGGATTCTCCCGAGCCGCACTCACAAATCCGCGCTGCCTTAATCTTCACATTCAACTGCCCTTTGTCACAAGCTCTCTTGTGACGAAGAGAGCCAGCTTGGTGTCGTGGTTAAGTGCGGGGACTCTAATCTGGGAGAGCCGGGTTTGATTCCCCACTCCTCCTCCACTTGCACCTGGCTGGATGACCTTGGGCAAGCCGTAGTTCTGACAAGAGCTGTTCTTGAAAAAGAGCTGTTTCTGTCAGAGCTCTCTCAGCCCTGCATGCCTCACAGGCAGTGTTCCCTCTAAGCTGTGGAGTCTTGTGAGCAAAAATTCTGCTTTCTGAGCTACTGGCTTTAAAGTTGTGAGCAAGCGATTTGGCTACTGTATAAATTAGTTTGCTCTCGAGCCATCCTTCCTGAGCTAAGACAAAAATGTGTGAGCCGGAGGCTTAAAAACTGTGAGCTAGCTCACACTAACTCAGCTTAGAGGGAACACTGCTCACAGGGGGTGTCTGTTGTGGGGAGGGGAAGGGAAAAGAGGTTGTAAGTCACTTTGAGACTCCTTGGGGTAGTGAAGGGCAGGGTATAAATCCAATCTCTTCTCCTCTTCTTCTTCTTCTTCTTCTTCTTCTTCTTCTTCTTCTTCTTCTTCTTCTTCTTCACGACCTGCCTGAGTCCACAGAACCAGCATTGCTATCAGGTGGCCATCCAGCCTCTGCTGG
>NW_015175058.1:20339-23613 GCF_001447785.1 Gekko japonicus | reverse complement strand
AGATAGATCTTTCCCAGCATTTCTAGATGAAGAACCTTTAACTTGAGATGCTGAGCACTGAATTCTTGGTGCTTGGGGGGGGCAACAGTGGGAGGGCTTCTGGAGTTCTGGCCCTGCTGCTGGACCTCCCGATGGCACTGGTATTTCTGGCCACTGTGTGACACAGACTATTGGACTGGATGAGCCATTGGCCTGATTCAGCATTGGCCTCTCTTGTGTTCTTAGGTCTGGGGCAAGGGATGCTCCGTCTTCTTGGTGCTTGGGGGGGGCAACAGTGGGAGGGCTTCTGGAGTTCTGGCCCTGCTGCTGGACCTCCCGATGGCACTGGTATTTCTGGCCACTGTGTGACACAGAGTGTGACACAGACTATTGGACTGGATGAGCCATTGGCCTGATTCAGCATTGGCCTCTCTTATGTTCTTATGTCTGGGGCAAGGGATGCTCTGTCTTCTTGGTGCTTGGGGGGGCAGCAACAGTGGGAGGGCTTCTACTAGTGTCCTGGCCCCACTGCTGGACCTCCCGATGGCACCTGGTATTTTTGGCCACTGTGTGACGGAGTGTTGGACCGGATGGGCCTTTGGCCTTATCCAACATTGGGTCACTTATGTTCTTAAGTTCTTATGTTCTTAACACCCTTTTGGAGTTCTTTATGTCACACTTCTCTGAAATGCTCCAAGCAGCAGTTCTCAAGTACAACTTCAGAAATCTTGACCCAAGGAAGGCCTCGAACCGGGGCAGTCAACCAGAGGGCTCCTTGCAAAGGGGGGAGGTTATTTTCGGAGTTTGATCGACGGGCTCCACAAGTCTCCGGGACTCAGGTGGCCCCAACGGAAGCGCAGGGAAAGGAGTGGGCGCTCTCGGCCTCCTTAGGCCCACACAGATCGAGGAGGCGACCCTTTGAGGTAGCCCAGGAGGGTGAGAAAGGAGGACTAGAAACCAAGTCTGTGGAGGCCTGTCACTTCGGTAGGCCCAGCCCATGGGATGGAGGGAGTGGGGGGAGAGAGGACGTGCCCCCGCAGGGATCCTTTAAAAGGCAAACCCTGGGACAGCTCAGGACGAAGGGCCGGACCAGTTCCAGGAAACCATGGGAGGGGCAACTGGTGGGAGAGAGAGAGGGATCCGGGTGAATGACGCCCTCTCCTTCACCCTCTTCTGCAGCTCTGACAGAGGCTGCCGCTAACGTATATATGGATCAACAGCAAAGGCTGTCTCAGCTACCCCCCCTAGATTGTGGTGTTCTCTCCAGTAGGAAGTACCTTTGTCCCTTTCCCTTCTGGAAGAGCATCCCTGACAAGGGTTTGTCCAGCAGCTGCCTAAAGACTGCCAGGGAGGGGGAGCTCATCATTTGTACTCATAAGCCTCTGTTAAAAGGACAGGGCCCTTTTCTTTTTTATCATGTGCAGGGGTCATTTCCTGCAGGAGCACACAGGAGCAGAGCTCCGGCAGTAAAGCGCCCAGGGGGCGGGCACATGCAACAAGCCCTGCCCCCTGCTCCCAGCAGCTCTCAGTCAGAGCAAGAAGCAGACAGGTAAGTTGTAGAGCCCCACCCCCCGGTCCAAAACAGTCCAGTGGCACCTTTAAGACCAAGTTTTATTCAGGTACAAGCTCTCCCTCCTCTGTGAGGGCAGATCTGCGCATTCCCCCCCCACCAATAGCTAGCAATCCAAAACAGTCCAGTGGAGCCTGAGCGGTGGGTGTCGCCTTCTGTCACACTTCCGGTGATGTCAGGGGGTGTGGCATATGCAAATGAGTTACCCTGAGCGGTGGGTGTTGCCTTCTGTCACACTTCTGGTGATGTCAGGGGGTGTGGCATATACAAATGAGTTACGCTAATGAGCTCCTGCACCTCTTTTTCTACGAAATGACCCTTGTCAAGACCTATTCATTCCAGAAGGCCTTTGACAGTGGTTTATATTGTAATAATTCTGCCTGGTGTTTTAAGCAAGATCCAGTTATTTATTTATTTATTTATTTATTTATTTATTTGGATTGATATCCCACCCCGCCCCACGCAATGCTCCCTCTAAGCTGTGGAGTCCTGTGAGCAAAAATCCTACTTTGTGAGCGACTGGCTTTAGAGTTGCGAGCGAGCGATTTGGCTACAGCATAAATGACTTTCCGCTGGAGCCACATCCTTCCTGAGCTCAGACAAAAATGTTTGAGCTTGGGGCTAAAGAACCGTGAGCTGGCTCACACTAACTCAGCTTAGAGGGGACACTGCTCCCCACAATGGGCTCAGGGCAGATTACATCATTATGAAATGCGATGCAGTTAAAACCAGGTTAAAACACCATAAAACAACGCAACTCCTAAGTGTCTAAGTATAAACTCTGTTAGAAACTAGATACCTTAGTGGCTAATGGGATTAGGATTTTAGAATTTTTTTAAAAAATCTGTAGGATGTTAAGGTCTCACAGCTTAAAGGGAGCATCGATCTGGAGCAGTGCTCCCTCTAAGCTGAGTTAGTGTGTGCTAGCTCACAGTTTTTTAGCCTCCAACTCACACACTTTTGTCCTAGCTCTGGAAGAATGGCTCCAGAGCAAACTAATCTATGCAGGAGCCACATCCCTCGCTCACAACTTGTTGGGATTCCTTTTGAGTAAGTCAGCAGAGTATTAAGAGACTGAGTCCATGGTGTGTTTTAAAATATAAAAGTTTACTATAAACCGAACATGGGAAAAGTTACACAGGATATAAAATAACAAAGAGCTAATAGGCCTACATCCTAGCAGCTAAAAGGTAAAACGGGAAGAGCCGAATGGCGTCTCCTTCTCTAGTCAGAACAAAAGAACGGGAGGAGAAGTCAATATGCTAAATACTTGACACCTTGGTTTCCAATCAGACTAGCAAACTAGCTCCAAAGTTCCCAGGCATCCTATTTTCTAAACAGATTGGCTACAAACAAACATGTGGCTTAACAAACATCATTAACCCTGTAAATACTGAAGTGTTTTGACTTGTAACACCCAACACAACTTTAACGCCAGTAGCTCACATTTTGCTCACAAGACTCCACAGCTTAGAGGGAGCATTGGTCTCAAGATCCGGGCTTCGGATGGAGGCCAGCCAATGGGAGGGGACGTTGGAAGCCTCAACCCAAAGCCCGGTGGGAGAACTGTGCAGATTACAATAGAGGGCTTGTTTTATTCTCTCTCACTCTAATCCCCCCCCCCCGTGTGTTTTCTAAGTGGCCCCTCTTCTCCCCAGCCCTTCGGCTCCCCCCCCCCGTGTGTGTGGCTCCCCCCCCTGCAGCAGCTGGTTTGTGCTTCTTCCC
>NW_015175058.1:12826-20277 GCF_001447785.1 Gekko japonicus | reverse complement strand
GGAGAGCCCAAAAAGAAAATACCCATTTTTTCCCCCTGTCGTGATTACTGTCTTTTTCCGTTTGTTGGAACTGCCAGTTGCTTACACTTCAGTCATTACAGAGTTAAATGTTGTTTGTTAGCAAACAGGATGTTACGTTACATAATGTATTCAACGGCGGGAAAGTTTGTGGGAGTTGTTTATCCTAATGAAGTGACCTGTAACCTTTGTATTGGTCAACTAACGTCTTGTTTGTGGAAATGCTTTGATCTAGCATTAATGTATTCACAAGGTTTATGGCCCTTTGTGTGAACCAAAGCGGTAGTTCTCTCTTCTAGAAGCCAAGGCAGACAGAAAGATGTAAAAGGTAAAGGTAAAGGTTCCCTTGCTCAAAAGCCAGTCCAGTCTAACTCTAGGGTTGCGGTGCTCATCTCCGTTTCAAAGCCAAAGAGCCAGCGCTGTCCGAAGACGTTTCCGTGGTCATGTGGCCGGCATGACTAAACACCAAGGTGCACGGAACGCTGTTACCTTCCCACCGAAGTTGGCAGGAGCTGGAACTAGAGACGGGAGCTCACTCCATCATGCGGCACACTCGGGTCTCGAACTGCTGAACTACCGACCTTCCACAGCCTGCAGTTCAGCGTCTTAACCACTTGAGCCACCGCAGCTCCTAAATAGCCACTCCCAAATTTCATCCACAGCATCGCCTTTCCCAAACCACTGCCTGCGTTTCCCTCCCTCCGACATGCCCTATTCGCCAGGCTGAGATCAGGAGCTCAGGGCACTTTCAACCCAAGTCCAAGAAGCCTTATGATTTCAGCTGATGAATAGCCAGGTGCTCATCCTGGGAGGGAGTTGATCTTTTTGCACTGAAATCCTCACCCCCAGATTTCAAACCCGTCTTGTTTTTTTTGTTTTTTTTTGTCAGAATTGCCACCCCCTAGTGGCAAAACAAAGAAATATCTTCAGAGAGTGTGCCTTGCCCATGAAAGCTCCTACCTTGAATAAACCTTTGTTGGTCTTCAAGGTTCCGCACCGGACTCTAAATTTGTTCTACTGCTCCAACGATAACCTCAAAGGGTAGAATTCCCAAGGAAAGAAGACAGCAGGAAGGAAACCAGGCTCCCTGTCAGCTCACTGCATTGCTTTCATTGTTTTCGTTTATCCCTAATTGAAGCGCCTGCGCGCATTCTTGCTTGCTTGCTTTGCTTAACGGCTGCGAGTAACTTTCGGGAGGAACTCATTTTTATTATCTTTTTAATAGACTACATAACTACAACAGAAAATATAGGAAGGGGGACTACAACTAGGGATAAAGAAAAGATACCCACACCAACTAAAAAGCCAAGAGTAGGAGATCATTTCCGTGTTAATCTACATGTTAGTCAATACGTGTTAGTATAACAGTGTACTTGTGAGTTATTTTTAACTACTGCTTCAATGTTAATAATTTTAATATTTTGAGAACACTTCTTGAGCATCTTCTTATTTTCATAGGGCTATTTTCAGAGTCCTTCTGCCCTTACTTCTGTCTTCTTTCTCTGAAATCATACACTGTTTTGCTTGCTCCCGCACCCGCTTCCTCCTCAGAGTCCTCCCCCGTTCCAGAGGTAGCAGAGTCACTCGATTTTGTTTCTTCATCTTTGAGTTCTGCTTCTGGCCGGGAGGCACTCAGTAGACCGTGCGAACTGGCTCGGCCACACGGTGCAATCTGTGTAACCTTGAGGAGGAGGGGGAGCTTGCATTCCACCACTGGTGTGAATATTTCTGCTCTCATGGGGCAAGGAGAGTCTCCCGTTCATGATGTAATGTCCCACCGGGAGAATTCCCACCCGCGGGCTCGGATTTCATTTACTTAGCCAACAGCCGCATAAGAGTATATGTATTGATGCCTCTGCTCTAATCGTCATTCCTAACAATGTACCCGTATAACATGGCAACAGACTTGTATTCTAATAAAGCATAACTTTTCCCTGGAAAGTACGTGGAGACCTGCATGCTGTTGAACCTGACACTCCCTCCTGGTCATGCGAGGGCTGCTAGGGCTCCCAATCCAACAAGAAACTATTGAGATATATGTCTAGGTGATAGAGGTAGCAAGCAGTTACTAGATCAGTTTGACAGTCCTAGCTGTCATGCTAGTGATTAAGTGATTACAGCCAGGTGTTATACTAGCAGGTGTTCTCTATCAGGCATTGTTAGAGTCGGTAATTAATTCACCTTGTTAGTGATTGGTTGGGTTTAGTATATTAGCTATCAGCTTGATAAGCTAGGTGGGGACTTAGTCTCTCAAGCTAAGGCATGGTATGCTGTATGATATCCTGTATATCTCCGTGTATATATTCACCATTATATCTATATAAACTTTCTGTGCACCTTCATCACCAGTCGGTCTCCAGCTTCTTATTTACTACACCCAATAGAAACCTTCAGCAGCAGCCCTTGCCCTCCACCCTTTCCCGTCTGCGGTTACTTGCAGTGCAATCCTGAGCAGAGTGAAGCCAATCTAAGGCCACTGAAATCGATTGACTGAAATTGGAGTGACATATCGTTGTGATCTCTTGGCATTTCAGGAGCGCAGAAGTCTCAGGGAACAAGGAGAGTCCACGCTCAGGCCGGATCCAGACAAAGGAGACACCCTCAAGAGCTGTATGCTCAGCAGAGAATTTATTATGATTCCATCAGCAAAGATACCAGAGAAACCAGGAGCACCCAGAGACTTCACTCACAACTTTTCATGTGCCGCTTGCAAGATTTCCCCCTCCGCCTCAGATGGCAGCACACAAACGCGCATGTCCCTTAAAACCTGAGTAGAACATATTTTCAGCAAAACTTGAATTCGGCCTGGAGGAGCCTTCTTCATAGGAACCTGCCCAGGTTCACATTTGCTATAGAAAAGGGATATGGATTTCAAAGCTTGGGCAGAAGTTTCACCATTTTAAAAAAACCATTTTTTTGGATTTACTCATTGTTAGTAGACATAAAGGCCCTCGTACCAGCTGGGAGAAAACCCCTCAATGGTTGCTCTGGGCCAGTGTGCTGCAAGAACCCAGTGGTCTAGAAGACGAGCGGTGCAGTCCGAAACAGGTCTACCCAAGATCCTACCGAAGTCTACTGAATGGGGCTGACTCACAGGGAAAGTGTTCCTACTGATTGCTCTGAGTGTGAAAGAGAGATTTATGCAGATTAACAAAGCAGTAACTGGGGAAAAGAGAGAATCCCAGGAAAGGGACAAGCAATAATTCACTTGACAGGGCAACACCCAGGAGGCTGAATCTAGAGCTTCCGTCCACTTCAGGTCACGAGGAGATGATCAGATTGTGCCTGGTGGGGGGTGCTGGGTGTCCATTCCAGGCCTAATTCCAGGTTCTGTACTTGCACACATATGGGTAGGAGACATCACAGTTCTGCTGAATCCATCTAGTCGAATCTGTAGGGGGGGGAGAGAATTCTTGTCAGGGGTGAGTCGTTTTTGGAAGACACAAAACGACTCAACACAATGGATTTCAAAGGTCTACCTCCTGCCACCTCAACACACACACTTCTTTGTGCTAACTGAATCTGCAAGATCTTTTATTTTGTATCATTCTGTTTGCTCACCCCAATTCATGCATTTTTCATTATTGTTTGTACAAAGGTATTTCTGGTCACTGAGTGACACAGAGTGTTGGCTTGGAGGGGCCATTGGCCTGATCCAACATTGGCTTTTCTTAGGTTCTTATGTCTGGGGCAAGGGGTGCTTTGTATCCTTGGTGGTTGGGGGGGAGTGGGAGGGCTTTTAGTGTCCTGGTCCCGCTAGTGGACCTCCTGATGGCCCCTGGGTTTTGGCCTCTGTGTGACACAGAGTGTTGGACTGGATGGGCCTTTGGCCTGATCCATCTTATGTTCTTATGTTCATGTGACCTTTGTACCAAGTGTGATCTCCAGGGCAGTTTGGGAAGACAATACACTCCAATGAACAGCAAAACCATTTTTACACAGACAGCAGTAAAAAATAAGCAGTAGCAGCAAATTTGGAGTAAATTATAAAGAAAAACAACAGAACCAACATAAGAACATATGAAGCCCTCCCACTGTTGCTTCCCAAAAAGACAGAGCATCCCTTGCCCCAGACATAAGAACATAAAAGAAGCCATGTTGGATCAGGCCAATGGCCCATCCAGTCCAACACTTTTGTGTCACTCAGTGGTCAGAACTCAGGTGCCATCAGGAGGTCTACCAATGGGGCCAGAACTCCAGAAGCCCTCCCACTGTTGCCCCTCACCAAGCACCAAGAAGACAGAGCATTACTTGACCCAGACATAAGACAGAAGAAGAAGAAAAAGAAGAAGAGATTGGATTTATACCCCGCCCTTCAGTACCCGAAGGTGTCTCAGAGCGGCTTACAAACTCCTTTCCCTTCCCCTCCCCACAACAGACACCCTGTGAGGTAGGTGGGGCTGAGTGAGCTCTGACAGAAACGGCTCTTTTTCCAAGAACAGCTGTGCCAGAGCTTGTGACTGACCCCAGGTCACATCAGCAGGTGCAAGTGGAGGAGTGGGGAATCAAACCCGGTTCTCTCAGATTAGAGTCCGCACACTTAACCACTACACCAAACATAAGAGAAGCCATGTTGGATAAGACCAATGGCCCATCCAGTCCAACACTCTGGGCGATTTCTCACTAGAGCTGCCTCGCAGCACAGCCGCCGTCTGCCCCGACACAAACATGTCAATTTCATACCCGGAGCTCCGGGGGCTGCATTTTGACTTGGGGCTTCGCCCAATTTCCTCCGCAGTTTCGTGATCCTGGTTTTTTTAGGATAATGAAACTGAGGAGGAAATCGGGCGAAGCCCTGAGTCAAATGCAGCCCAGCAGCCTCGGGTGTGAAATTGACACGTTTGTGTTGGAGCAAATGGCGCTGTGCTGCGAGGCAGCTCTAGTGAGAAATCGCCCTCTGTGTCACACAGCGGCCAAAACCCAGGGGCCCTCAGGAGGTCCACCAGCGGGGCCAGAACTCCAGAAGCCCTCCCAATATGGCCCCCCAAGCGCCAAGAAAACAGAGCATCACTGTCCCAGACGTAAAAACATAACAGAAGACCAAGAAGACTGAGCATCACTTCCCTAGACAGAGTGTCCCATTGATACCTTACAAGACAGGGCCAGGTGAACTTGTTTAGGAGAGCACCTGGAACTCCAAGGGGGTTATTCAGGCCAAAACAGGGAATCAGCAAATGTTCTCTATTTCATTTCATATTATTGTTAAAGAAATAGTTTTGTCCCCCCCAAATTTTTTTTTGCTTTTTATAGCTGCTTTTGCAGACATTTATATTGTGCATATAGGCTGTGCACTTTTGATACGCACCGTGTATGGCATTTGTGGATTCTAGTATGCGCATATAATCTATAATGCATACGATCAGGGCTTTTTTTGTAGAAGAAGCTCAGCAGGCCACACCCAACAGCAGAAACTCATTAGCATATTAGGCCACCCCCCTGACAGCACAGCTCATTAGCACATTAGGCCGCACCCCCATGTTACCAGAAGTGTGGTCATCCAGCCACACCCACCTTTCCCTTCTTATTCTGTTTACCTTGTTTGTTGTCAAAACCCAGGGCTTTTTTTGTAGCAGGAACTCCTTTGCATGTTAGGCCACACACCCCTAATGTAGCCAATCCGAATGAGTTTCTGCTGTTGGGTGTGGCCTATTATGCTAATGAGTTCCTGCTAGGCGTGGCCAACTTGGGAGCCATCCGGAACTCCGTTCCTGTGCATTGCTGCCCAAAAATAGCCCTGCATACAATACTAATCTATAATAGCGATTTACTGATGGATTTATTGACTTTATAGTCCTCCTTTTTCACTGAGACTCAAGGTAGATTCCGCAACATAATTTGCTGCACTTAGTAGGATGGGACATCTAATAAGCTAAGCAATAGGATTAAGAACATAAGAGAAGACCTGCTGGGTCAGACCAGTGAGGGTTCATCCAGTCCAGCATTCTGTCGCATACAGGGGCTAGTCGGTTCCTCTGGAGGGCCAGCAACAGGGCCTTCCCCTGATGTTACTTCCTGGCTCTGGGATTCAGAGGCTTAATGCCTCTGAATGTCAAGGTCCCCCAGTCACCGGAAGCCACTGATAGATTTATCCTCCACAAATCTGTCTAACCCTCTTTTAAAGCTCTTTCTTCCTGAGGCCATCGCTACATCACTAAATTCAGCATTTTAATCACTCTCTGTGTAAAGTAGAATTTCCTTTTGTCTGTCTTGAACCTATTGCCCCTCAGTTTCACTGGATGCCCTCAAGATCTAGTATCTGGGGAGAGGGAGAAAAATTCCTCTTTGTCAACCCTCTCCACCCCATGCATAATTTTATAAACCTCTGCCAGCCCCAGGCCCCCCCCCCGCATCTCTTTTCTAAACTGAAAAGTCCCCAGACTAGCCTTTCCTCACAGGGAAGGGGCTCCCAACCCCTCGTCAACTTTTCCGCCCTCCTCTGCACTTTCCCCGGCTCTGCAATGTCCTGTTGGAGATACAGGGACCAGAACTGGACGCAGTCTTCCAAATGAGGCCGCGCCATAGATCTACACAGGGGCATTGCAGTACCGGCCCTTTTGTTTTCAGTCCCTTTCCTAACAGTCCCTAACACAGAGTGTCCCTTTTTCACTTGCTGCAGCACACTGGGGGATCGACACTGTCACTGAGCTACCCGCTATGGCCCCAAGGTCTCTTCCCCACTGAATCTCAGCAAGTTCAGGCCCCATTTTCCGACTCCTGAAGCTGGGATTTGTGGTCCCGGTGTTCCACCAAGAGGAACAGGCAGCAGCTGAAGCAATGGAGGAAACCCGAGCATGGCAAGTCACCGCAAGGCAGCAGCAGGTGTCTCCTCACCTGGGCCATCCCCACCAACCACATGTCTGCTAAGAACCTTCATACGTACATGATGGATTCTGGATGTTGGTGAGCAACAGGCATTCCGAGGAAGAGATGTAGGTGCTGGGGCTCCGGTTGTCCCAGAGGGGTGATTCTGAGTTGTATGGGGAACGATCAGTCCATTGCCAGTTTAGTCTCTGTTGAAGGTAAAAGACAAAACTCCTACAATCATAGAATCAAAGAGTTGGAAGGGACCTCCAGGGTCATCTAGTCCAACCCCCTGCACAATGCAAGAAATTCACAAACACCTCCCCCCCCACACACCGGCAGCAGCGTTCCCTCTAAGCTGAGTTAGTGTGAGCTAGCTCACAGTTTTGAAACCTCTGGCTTACACCTTTCTGTCTTAGCTCAGGAAGGAGGGCTCCAGAGCAAATTAATTTATTCAGCAGCCAAATCTCTCGCTCACAACTTTAATGCCAGTAGCTCACAAAGTAGAATTTTTGCTCACAAGACTCCACAGCTTAGAGGGAGCATTGCCAGTGACCCCTGCTCCGTGCCCAGAAGAGGGCTGAAAAACCCTCCAGGATCCCTGACCAAACTGGCCTGGAGAAAAATTTCCT
>NW_015175058.1:7887-11829 GCF_001447785.1 Gekko japonicus | reverse complement strand
TAGGCCGGGGAGGATATGCTTCCCACCTACCCCACTGTGGGTTGAGCCTTTCAGGGTTCTCAGTTCTGTCTGATAACACAGAGAGAGGCAGTGCTCTTAGATTCCCAAAGATACAAGGTGTTTGTCTGCAAACTCTCCTGGGGAAATTGCCATGGAATGCCCTGGCTGCAATTGGCAATACAAAGGTTGCACCCAAATTATGAGGCTGACCCTGCCCGTCAGGCCCCTTCCAACTATAACGCACCGTTCAGAGTGCCGCTTCCTCCTCCCAAACTGCACCGTGCTTTTAGACGTCTTTCGTTCATTTCCTCCATTTACACCCTGCCTTCCTCCCCGACGGTAACCCAAAGCAGCTCACATGGTTCTCCTCCATTTTATCTTCAAAACAACCCTGCAAGGCGGGTCAGGCCGAGAGAGGAAGGACCAGTGTGGCTAATCGAGGCCGAAGAGACCACGCCAGTCCAGCACCTGTTTTCATTCATAATACATGTGTGTCCAAAATCTAAGTTCAGAAAAGGAATGGAGAGAGTTTGAAGGGAGTTACCCACATTGTAGTCCCGTGCAGCACTAAGGCCAGTCCAGACATTGTTTGTTCGAGAGTTACGGCTTCTGATGTAAGTCGAAACCACTTTTTCCTCAACTGAGTTGGAAAAGGAAACCAGATGGCTGTCGGGCCTCAACTTCTGACACTCGAACTGCCAGGAGAGAGCAAAACATTGACTGTGAAGTCATGGTTGACCATAGTCAGATGACTGACAACATCCCTGACTACTCTGCTTCTTTCAGGAGTTTTCGGAGGTCTTGTCTGTGTATGAAGCAACTAATCTTACTTGCTGAAATAGGTGAATAATACTATAAATGGATTCTCTCCCTTTTCAGGTGGACTAAAGCCTGGCACCCAAGGTAACCGGATAGGTTGAGGAACTGTGTCTACCTCAGTAAAGGTAAAGGTTTCCCTTGCTCGAAAGCCGGTCGAATCCGACTCTAGGGATGCGGTGCTCATCTCCATTTCCAAGCCGAAGAGCCAGCGCTGTCCGAAGACGTTTCCATGATCATGTGGCCAGCATGACTAAATGCCAAGGTTCACCCTTTTGCAATATACTCCAAGCGTTTATCTACTACGTTTCTACAACTGTGCAATTTTTCTTTCGTAACTGAAACATGCCCCCAATAGCTCAAACATGAGGAATGAATCCAAAGAGGAAGTGTGCTTGGCTCTGATTAATATGTCAGGTAGCGAGCTAGCAATGTGCGCACACGCAGAGGGCCACGGGCAAGCTGGCAGTGTGCAGAACGGGGCAAAAAGAGAAATCTTTGGGATGAAGAGAAGACAGGCCTTTGTTGCCTGCATTGAAGCTTTGTCAAAGCTCAGACGGGAACAGCCCTGGTGTGTTGGCTGTGCCAGGCTGGGGCTGCTTCTTGGGACTCTTCTAGAGGTCCTGAATATTCCCTGATGAGCTCACCTTTGGCTTATGGGCTTAGGTCCAAACATGGTGAGTGCCTGGTCCCGGCCTCCCATCCCTTTTACCAGCCCATGTTTTGCCAAAAGATTCAGTAAAATCTAGCTGACCATTCTGGACCAGGTGCCAGCCCAAATGGTAAGGTGTGATGCCCACAAAATGGAGGTATGTTGGTCCTGCCAACAGTATGTATGTGAAGCGAGGGGAAGAATGGTCTGGCTGGGAGACTGAAATACAACTTGGCCAGAGTGTAACACACATTTGTGGCTTCAGGGAACTCGTCTTCTCAGCTCTACTGAGACCTGCCCTGCGCAGAGCCAGAAAAGCCGCTGCTGAAAGCAGTGTTCCCTCTAAGCTGAGTGAGTGTGAGCTAGCTCACAGTTTTTTAGCCTCCGGCTCACAACTTTTTGTCTCAGCTCAGGCAGGAGGGCTCCAGAGTAAACTAATTTATGCAGTAGCCAAATCGCCCGCTCACAACTAATCTGGTGGGTGAAGGGAAAGGCCTCAGCCCGAGACCCTGGAGAGCAACTGCCAGTCTGAGTGGACAAGACTGACCTTGATTGATTAAGGGTCTGATTCAGCATATAGCAGGTTCATGTGTGACTGGGGAGATTGGGGGGGACTGGTACCTAATGTGGAAATGTGGTATAAAAAACTGTGGAACCACTATTTAATGGACGCAGTATCAAACAAACTAAACATCTCTTCCCAATAGCCTATTCACAGTTTTTTAGCCTCCGGCTCACAACTTTTTGTCTCAGCTCAGGCAGGAGGGCTCTAGAGTAAACTAATTTATGCAGTAGCCAAACCGCCCGCTCACAACTTGAACGCCGGTAGCTCACAAAGTAGAATTTTTGCTCACAGTACTCCACAGCTTAGAGGGAGCGTTGGCCAAAAGACAGGCAGCAGTGCCTCCAGACCTTCAGTGGACAATGGGAGGTGGAGCCATGGCTCTGGTAGAGCATCTCATTGGCAAGCAGAAGGTCCCAGGTTCAATCCCCGGCATCTCCAATAAGGATCATCTGGTGGGTGAAGGGAAAGGCCTCAGCCCAAGTCCCTGGAGAGCGACTGCCAGTCTGAGTGGACAAGACTGACCTTGATTGATTAAGGGTCTGATTCAGCATATAGCAGGTTCATGTGTGACTGGGGAGATTGGGGGGACTGGTTCTCTTAACATGGAGACGGAGAGGTTGTAAGGATGAGACATGAGGGAAGAAACCTTGCCACAGCCCTGAGCTACATGGAGGAGAGTGGGGTTCAGGTGGGAACACTGCTACACCCAAAGTTTCCTTGGGGGAGATTGTGGGTTCTACACGTGACTCGCAATGGTGACCTTACTCAAAAGTACTGCAAAACTTTTCATTTCATCCAAACTTTTAAAAAAATAAAAAAAAAATTTGCATGATGACTAATTCAGATGGACATCTTCTCTCCCCCCCACCCCAGCAGCACTTACCTCTGCTGTGTACCAATCTACTGGATGGTCAAAATAAGCATAGCAGATGTATCTGAAAGAAAATACCCCAGGAGGACAAGGATACCTGGGAGCCACATCGCTGCTGTTTGTAACTGGAAGAGACAAAAAAGGCTATTTAGAGTTGCACAAATGCTTGGGCGGGGGGACATTTAACCAACTGTCTAAAATGCCCAAAACATCAATATATCTAATTCTCAACTTAAATCCAGAGAGTGGACCTATCATCAGACAAGACAGATCTTTCAATGAACCTTGAAAAAACCTCAGATTTGCAGAAAAATATGAAATCTTAAAAAAAAATAGGAGGTTAAAAAACCCAAAATGATAAAAGAAATGCCTGTAGTTTTAAGAAATGCATACCCTCAGTGGTTGTTGCTAGGCAACCAAACAGCTTTCCAGGCTTGGTTTCTGTCAGTAAAGGGCAGAGGGAGGGGGCAGGACCCTTTCCAGGGCTGTTTTGGCCCTTGATACTTGACTCATCAGGGCCAGTCCCAGCAGCAACCACTAGGCGACTTGCGACCACCTGACTTGCATGACTCACCCAGGACGCCACATGACTGAAGACGACACCTCCCTTCACCCAGGTTAGGATGGTTCCTGCTAGGAACTCTCAGGGCCAAGCTAGATATTTGCGGCGCATCCCAGCCTTCCCTCATAGGGCAAATAGCAACCCCAGAGCTCTTTCAACTCAGGAAAATGGCAAGGGGGGGAAGGCGGGAGACTCTCCTCCACTGGGTGGCTGGGCCACATTCTCAAGGTGGATCAGGCCCTCCACTCTGTTTTTAAATGGAGTCGCCTCCAGGTTACAGGGTCACAGGGTAGCTCTAGGAATACAGGAAACTCTGGCAACCCCATTGCCCGAAGGACAAGACCTACAGTCTAGAGGTTCTGTGTACCTGCAAGCCTAAATCTCACCAGGTAATTGCCAATACATTGTTTGATGTAACTCTGCATGCAGGAGGGTACAGGGTACAGAGAACTCTCTCTCTCTCTCTGGTACACTTG
>NW_015175058.1:4524-7815 GCF_001447785.1 Gekko japonicus | reverse complement strand
GAATAGAACCCCCCCCCCCCGTTACCATTGGAGTCAGATCACCTTTGCCATTTGTTTGAACAGCATCTTCCCCTTAATCGAGAAATGTGGAGGATCGGAGATACCGCATAAAGCTTTTTTTTTTTGATCAGGGGAATGCTGTGGACATAGGCCCCGGTCACACGGGCCGGAAAATGCGGGGGGGGAGGCATGGCTAATTGCTCCGGAGGAAAATAATGTGCGGCAGCCCAATCAGAAGTCCTTTGGAGGTCCCGTGGGTAGGCGTCAGGTGCAGATCAGACGGCTAGTCTGCAGCACGGCAAAGAAGCAGCACGGCGCGTTCAAACCGGCACTCACGCCACGCGGCTCCTGTTGCAAATGCCGCTTACTGTTTGTGCACATGCTCCGTTGGGTGCTTGTGCCCATCCTGTGGAGACTTGGGGAAAAAACACCCTTTTTTGCGACGGGACATGGATGAGTGCGGGATGCCACGGAAGTCCACCGGAAAGCAGTCAGACGCCCGCCCTTGCCCCACGGTTTCTGGAAAGTAGTACCATGTAGGTACTAGTTTTTAACTCCACACCTTCGGCGGGGAGCCACGGGAGCACTGCGCTTCCCAGATGTTGAGGTGAGATCGCGCCTGGAAAATCCATGGGACTCCTGTGTCTCTCCCGTGGCAACTTTGCCATGTGACCGGCCAGTTCATCTTGGTTTCAGGAAGGCCTTTGATAAGGTTCCACGTGATATCCTTTGTTGACAAGTGGGTAACATGTGGTTTGGATCCTACGACTGTCAGGTGGGTCTGTAGCCGGTTGACAGGTCGCACCCAAGGAGTGCTTGTGAGTGGCTCCTCATTCCCTTGGAGAGGAGTAACAACCGGAGAGCCTCAGGGATCAGTCCTGGGGGGGCGTGTGGTCCAGCATCTTTATAAATGACTTGGATGAAGGAATATAGGAGGTGCTCATTAAATTTGTGTAGGATACTAAATTGGGGTTGCAGTCACACGGGCCAGATGAAGCGGGGGGGGGCAGGGAAGCGAGGCTATCTCCTCCGGAGTAATCTGACCCGTCGTTGTGAGATCACACCTCCCTTTGAAGCTGCGGGCGCAGCCAGCCAGTGTGTGATCAGACGCAACTGCAGGTGAGTCACTTGTTTTTTTGTGCCGCTTGTTTCCCATGCGCTTAAACAAGGAATCAATGAATCGCACCTCCACTCCGAGGGCTCCCTATGGCGTTTGGGGTGATGTGCATACTGCGCAGGGCGGGTGGAGACAATGGCATGGAGACAGGATGGCCTGATCCCGACGCCCTGAGAGCGTGCTGGAGCGATCAGACAGGGGAAAGTTCATCCGTGACCCATCGCAACCCATTTACTACCAGATTTTCCCTGGTGTCTTTTAACTCCGCTTCTGCGGCGGAGCGGCACAGGTTGCTGACGGTTGCGGGACGCTTCCCAGTTGTTGCTGTCTGATCGCTCCCTTTAAATCTGCCCGGCATTCGCGCCTATCCCGGGTCACACTGTGCGCATGCTCGCAGCCTGGGAGGGGTAACAAACGCAGTAGAAAAAAGGATCGAGATTCAGGATGATCCGTGGAGACTGCAAAACTAGACTAAAACCCACAAAATGAATTTCAGCGGGGACAAATGTAAAGTTCTGCATTTAGGTAGGAAAAATCAAGTGCAAAATTATAGAATGGGGGAGACTTGTCTTGGTACCAGCACGTATGAGAAGGATCGAGGGGTCGTATTAGTTTTGCTCATTAGTTTCTGCAATCCTATTCCGATTGGCTTGCTTATTAATAGACCGCCTTGAGTCTCATTGAGGGAGGTGGACTATAGATAAGACAAATAATAAAATAAAACATCAGAAACAGACAACAATTTGATTGGCAGCCCCAACACTCACCTTGCACTGGGGTGCTGCTTGACCCTAAGATGAGGCATCCCAGGAGGCAGAGGCCCAGGTAGACAACCTGTCCCATCTTCTCGTTCTCCTGGCAAGGAATACATCATGTTAGCAACATCCAAGCATAGCCCCCCATTCATTACTCTTAGTGTTTAGGATTTGAGAGGTCGTCTGGAGCCCCCTGGTTCTGCAAGCCCCAGCGATCGCATACAAAGACCTGCATGGCCTTGGCCCCTCTTATTTGGGGGACCGCCTCTCCCCCTCTGCTCAGTACAGCCTTCTGCACGTGCCAACCTGCAAATGAGCAAAACCAACTACTGCCTGGACACCTGTGCATTCTCTGTTGTGGCTCCTGACTTGTGGAATGGTTTGCGCTAGAAGGTCAAGGAACGTTTCTATGGTCCTGGCCTTCCGCATACTATGCAAAACTGAACTTTTCAAGAGGGCTCTTCTGCACAGGTGATAGGGTTGCACCGGACAAAATGGTTTTTACAAACTTGCTTGGGCAATTGATTAGGGACTGTGGTCCATACTGCCCTTGTACCTCTTATTGAAACTCGGATCCTATTTATGTAATTTCTTTCCTGCTCAATGTGTTGTGTGAATACTCATCCTATGCTTCAGTTCTTTCTGGGGGTTCCAGACTTCTATAATCTTAAGAGTGAGGCATTCTAAAGGGATCTGTCGAGGATGGGCGAGTGGGCGTCAACGTGGCAAATGGGGTTCAATGTGGCCAAGTGCAAAGTGATGCATGTTGGAGCCAAAAATCAACTCAATTCAATTCAATTCAAATACCTTTTATTGGCATACAATATTAGAAGCATTTACCAAGAATACAATCCAAAAGAAATTATAAAATAGATAGTCGTGGCTATGTCAGGCCTAACTCAAGTTGTCACAAGCTAGATTTGACCATACAAAAGATGCCTGAATCATAAAATAAATTGGCATTCTAAACTTTTAAACTTAAGTTTTTAGACTTATAAATTAAGAATCATTAATATGGTCAGGGTCACTCTTCCGTTTTATAAAACCATGGAGAAACTTAGCGGTCAGTTCAATGATCTCCAGATCTCGTGAAGCAAGGAGAAATTGTACCTTGATTCTATCTGATTGGCCTGCTACCAACCTAAGGGGGGCTTCTATAAATTCCACTCGAATGTCATTTAACAATTTACAGTGTAAGAGTATGCGCTCAACAGTTTCTATTTCTCTTCTATGATATCCACAGAACCTGACTGAATAAGGAATTTGCTTATATCTCCCCTCAAGAATAGCAGAGGGGAGAACAATAAGACGGGCCAACAGATAAGCTCTACACATTTGTGGTGAGGTCAGGCAGAAAAAGTAATATGGTAGAGCACCAGAAAGAGGATAGGCCCACCTTACTGAGGAGCACCTTCCGGA
>NW_015175058.1:0-4424 GCF_001447785.1 Gekko japonicus | reverse complement strand
AAAAAGGCCAACGCTATGCTGGGGATTATTAGGAAGGGAATTGAAAACAAATCAGCCAGTATCATAATGCCCCCGTATAAATCGATGGTGCGACCCCATTTGGAGTACCACATACAGTTCTGGTCACCACACCTCAAAAAGGATATTATAGCATTGGGAAAAGTGCAGAAAAGGGCAACTCAAATGATCAAAGGGTTGGAACACTTTCCCTATGAAGATAGGTTAAAGCGCTTCGGGCTCTTTAGCTTGGAGAAATGACGGCTGAGGGGTGACATGATTAAGGTTTATAAAATTATGCATGGGATAGAGCAGATTGAGAAAGAAGGACTTTACTCTCTTTCTAACCATACAGGAACTCATGGACACACCATGAAATTGCTGAGCGGTTGGGTTAGAACAGATAAAAGGAAGTTCTTCTTCACCCAAAGAGTAATTAACACATGGAATTCACTGCCACAGGAGGTGGTGGCGGCTACAAGCATGGATGGCTTCAAGAGGGAATTGGATAAGCATATGGAGCAGAGGTCCATCAGTGGCTCTTAGCCACAAGATATAGATAGGAACTCTTGGTCTGGGGCAAGGGATGCTCTATATTCTTGGTGTCTGGGGGGCCACAATGGGAGAAGGGCTTCTGGTGTCCTGGCTCCACTGCTGGACCTCCTGATGGCACCTGGTATTTTTGGCCACTGTGTGACCCAGAGTGTTGGACTGGAGGGGCCACTGGCTTGATCCAACATTGGCTTCTCTTATGTTCTTTTATGTTCTAACGCATTGTTGACCAAATGCCCCACTTTGTCAATTGTACTGTCCCCCGCTCTGTGTAATCCTCTTTGATTCCCAGGGAGAAAGGCGGACAATAAATAATGTAATTAAATAAGTATAGATAAATAAACCTCTGTGTTATTAAGGCATACATGGACTATATAAGATAGCTCCATTGGGCCTCCCGTGCAAAGTAGGATGCGTCTTCCTTGAGAAGCGGATCCCGCCACGCTCTGCTCTCAGGTTCGAGAAAGGTACCCGAAGAGAAGCAAAGTGTTTGGGATGAAGCCAGCTTACTGGAAGCCCCAATGGGGAGGGCCGGCCTCCAAGGTCAGGAAAAATGTCAATATCCAGAGTTGTTAGGAGGCAATCGGGGTGATGTGGTCCATGTGGTCCACTCTTTCTTCACCCAAAGAGTGATGAACACACGGAATTCACTGCCACAGGAGGTGGGGGTGGCTACAAGCATGGATGGCTTCAAGGGGGAATTGGATAAGGATATGGAGCAGAGGTCCATCAGTGGCTATTAGCTACAAGGTATAGCTATGGACTCTGGGGCAAGTGATGCTCTGTCATCTTGGTGCTTGGGGGGGGGCAGTGGGAGGGCTTCTAGTGTCCTGTCCCCACTGCTGGACCTCCTGCTGGCCCCTGGTATTTTTGGCCACTGTGTGACAGAGTGTTGGACTGGATGGGCCTTTGGCCTGATCCAACATTGGCTTCTCTTATGTCTGGGGCACGTGCTGCTCTGTATTCTTGGTGCCTGGGGGGGGCAACAGTGGGAGGACTTCTGGTGTCCTGGCCCCACTGCTGTTCCTCCTGGTGGCACCTGGTGGGCTGGATGGGCCACTGGCCTGACCCAACATTGGCTTCTCTTATGTTCTTATGGGGTCACAAAGATTTGGACTTGACTGTGCGACTGAACAGCAGAAAATCGGGGGCCATTCCTGTTACTGCCAGAAACCCACTGGTGTATTGCAAACCCAATGTTGTTTCTGGGGGTTGCATTACATGTTGCACCAATCTTATCACCTGTAACTGTGTGGCTGTTTCCCACCTGATCTCCTGTTCACAACTCTTTGTGTTTGTGTTCCTGGCATTGGCTGAAGGGGAGCAAAGAGATTTCCTAGAGTGGCTGCCTCTGGGGCCTGTTTGCACGTTTGTTCCTATGGTGTTGTCTGCCACTTGCATTCATTTTCTGATGCCTTCTCCACCTTCGAATGATTTGAACACTTGGAAGCTTTCCATTTTTGATCTCATGGACTATAACCTAATGTCAGCAACCAGTTATGGATAACATGAGTTGTGTCTCATGTGCCGGCCTCAATCTTGCATGGAACACTTTCCCTATGAAGAAATGTTAAAACGCTTGGGGCACTTAAGCTTGGAGAAACGACGACTGAGGGGTGACATGATCGAGGTTTACAAGATTATGTGTGGGATAGAGCAGGTAGAGAAAGAGGTACTTTTCTCCCTTTCTCACAAGACAAGAACTCGTGGGCACTCCATTAAATTGCTGAGCGGTCGGGTTAGAACGGATAAAAGGAAATCCTCCTTCACCCAAAGCGTGATTCACACATGGAATTCACTGCCACAGGAGGTGGTGGCAGCTACAAGCATGGACAGCTTCAAGAGGGAACTGGATAAGCATATGGAGCAGAGGTCCATCGGTGGCTATTAGCCACAAGGTATAGATAGGAACTCTCGGTCTGGGGCAAGGGATGCTCTGTATTCTTGGTGCTTGGGGGGGGGGGAACAACAGTGGGGGGGCTTCTGGTGTCCTGGCTCCACTGCTGGGCCTCCTGATGCCCCCTGGTGTTTCAGGCCACTGTGTGGCACAGAGATTTGGACTGGGTGGGCTGTTGGCCTGGTCCAACATTGGTTTCTCTTATGTTCTCTTATGTTTGGGGAAAGGGATGCTCTGTGTTATTGGTGCCTGGGGAGGGGGCAACAGTGGGAGGGCTTCTGGTGTCCTGGCCCCACTGATGGACCTCCTGAGGGCACCTGGTATTTGTGGCCACTGTGAGATAGGATGATGGACTGGATGGGTCATTGGCCTGATCCAACATTGGCTTCTCTTAAGTTCTTATGTACCCGGGGACTAACTTCTGCCAGCTATCATTCTGCAGCAGGGCTCCTGCCCATGGACAGAGAGCAGTCGCAATCATGGAAACATTGGTGTGAATGTGTGAGTGGAGGGAGTTTCTCCTCAGGGGGTAATGCTATGCCGCCTTTTTGGCTTGGCACGAAGACGAGCTTCAACATGTCTTAACTCGTCCCTGACCACCACTTCGAGAGGGGAGCCTGGCTCTGTCGTGACTGAGTAAACGGAACTCTTTTTTCTTTTCTTTTTTGTAAAACAAAATCTGAAAGGCTTCTTTCCTCCCCATTGTAACCGGGGCAGGCAAGTGTGGCCAGGCCAGCCACAGAAACACACCCAGAGGCTGGGGCTGAATCATTCGGCAAACCCATCACTCACCAAGCAGACAAAAGAGAGAAGGCCACCACAAGTCATCTGTTGCTCTGGACTCCAAAGGCAGGGGTAACTCCCCCCCCCTTCCCAGTTCTTCTTTGGGGAAGGCCAGAAAAAGAATGAGGAAGGACCTGCCTCAGCCCCACCCTGTTTGTTTTCCTGGCATTGGTTGAAGGGAAGTGTGTGTGTGTGTGTGTGGGGTTAGAGATAGGAGCCATCAAGCTCCCACCACAGAGCATTCCAGCTTTTGGTTATGCCAATGGCTTACTGTCTCCTTTCCTGCTAATATCTCACACCTAGAGCCATAAAACCAGGAAGACAAAAAGAGATAGAAGGAAAATTCTTCCTTTGGGAAAGGAAGGCCATCCCAAGGGGGGGGGAGTAGGGTAGCCTCTGCCTCTCTCTTACCCCCAGTGAAGGGCTGGCAGGATAAATATATATTTTTTTTTAAATGTGACATCACTTCAGGGGGAACACTTCTGGGGGAAATTATGCCAGTCCTCTCTAGGAACCTCTAGAAACACTATGGTTTTACCATAGAGTCTGCAGTGATTCCAAGAGAAAACACAGACCTCCCAGTATAAAGGATGCAATATAAGAAAAACTGGGGATAGATGACCTAAGAAGGTATAAACATTCAAGTTGTTGTTGTTGTTGTTGTTCAGTCGCACAGTCGAGTCCGACTCTTTGCGACCCCATGGACCAGCTCCCGCCAGGCCCTCCGATCTTCTGCCATCCTCTGAAGTTTGCTCAACTTCATGTTCGTTGCATCGATGACACTGTCCAACCATCTCATCCTTTGCCGTCCCCGTCTTCTTTGACCTTCAATCTTTCCCAGCATCAGGGTCTTCTTCTCTAGTGAGTGCTCCCTTCTCATTGGGTGGCCAAAGTATTTGAGCTTCAGTTTCATTATCTGGCCTTCCAGGGAACAGTCAGGGTTGATTTCTTTTAGGATTGACTGATTCGATCTCCTTGCAGTCCAAGGGACTCTCAAGAGTCTTCTCCAGCACCATAGTTCAAAAGAATCTATTCTTCGGCGCTCGGCCTTCCTTATAGTCCAACTCTCGCAGCCATACATGACTACTGGGAATACCATTGCTTTGACCATGCGGACTTTTGTTGGCAGGGTGATGTCTCTACTTTATATTAAAGCTTAATAGAATTACAAAATTACAATATTAGGGCATAATAG
>NW_015175057.1:24372-26496 GCF_001447785.1 Gekko japonicus | reverse complement strand
CTCCTTACCATTACACCAGATTGGCTCAATTTTAATAATAAATAAATAAGGAGAAACCATGTAATCTCATAGTCCATGAAAAGAGCACCTCTTATTTCACAGACCACATAAAGCATCAAAAAAATAGAATGTGTTCTGACCAGAAAGAAATGTGGAAATGGTTAAGTGCGCGGACTCTAATCTGGGAGAACTGGGTTTGATTCCCTACTCCTCCACTTGCACCTGCTGGATGACCTTGGGCAAGCTGTAGTTCTGATAAGAGCTGTCCTTGGAAAAGAGCAATTTCTGTCAGAGCTCTCTCAGCCCCACCTACCTCACAGGGTGTCTGTTGTGGGGAGGGGAAGGGAAAGCAGTCTGTCAGCTGCCCTGAGACTCCGAGTGAAAGGCAGGGGGTATAAATCCAATCGCCTCTCCTCCTCTGACATGCTCAGGCTATAGAAGGAGCTTTAGCCATTTTTGCAGCCCTGAGGTAGGTTCCAGAAGGAAGAAAGGAAGGATGGGCCCTGCCGTTTGGAGAACAGGCGGCAGAGCATTTTAGGAGACTAGGGAGTGCCCCTGCCCTGCCCTGCCCTGAATGGCCCAGACTAGATCTGGGACGCCAAGGAGGGTTGGCCCTGGCCAGTCTCTGAATGGGAAGCCGCCAAGGAAGAGCAGGGCTGCTGCTGCACAGGGGGAGGCAACGGCCCCCACCGCCCCTGAAGGTCTCTGGCCTTCCGTCCCCCTACGGGGGCTGCTGTTGGTTTGCTGGGGCTCGACGGCACTTTCGTCCACGTCCTCCGTCCGGCCCTTTCCTGCCAAAACAGTCACATGACCACAAGAAGGGTCTCCACATGCACACACACACACACACACACACACACACACACACACACACACACACTGCTCTCTTCTTGCCTTCACGAAGGGAGTGTTCCCGTTGCTGTCCTTGCTTTTCTCCTCACTTCATTCTGGTGGCTGAGGAGACCTGTTTCTATCAAAAGTTTTTTCCCCTTTGTCCTCAGGAGCCATTCTAGAGAGAAAGAAACTACGTGTAAAGAATAGGAACCACCTGAGCTCCCTGTGAGCCCACAACAGCCCACGCCTGTGAGCCCAGGGTATCCCCTCCGTCTTCAGCAAAGGCCCCCAGTCTGTCGCTCAGCCCCCAGGAGGGTTGCCCAAACCTCGAGGGGAAAGATGGGGGGCCTGCCATGAACCGCAGAGTCTCCACTCCCTCACCCCCAACCAGTTCCCTCCCTGCACACATGGCTGGTTTGTTTGTGTGTCACAAATGGCTGAAAAAGAGCACTGAACGGTCACTTTTTAAATCCTTCCTGGCCATTTTTGATCCTTCTGGTCTATCAGGGCTCCCTGCTCTTAGGCAGAACCTCTGTCCCTGGTTGTGTTTGCCCAGACCAATTTGAGAAAACACACAAAGCAGTCCTGTAGAGTAGAAGACCCAGACCCAAAAATAATTTATTAATAAAGGAAGAGTACAGATATCAAGGTCTGGGGCCCCTGAATACCTGACAGACTCTTCTAGTGCTACAATGGGTGACATGGAATTCTATATAGGAAGCCTATGTACCTGGCTGCCCTGTAGCTCTTCTTGAATGTGATCTGTTATGTTAGCTTAGGGCTACCCTGCACTTTGGAGATGGTGGAGTGACCCTGCCCTACGAGAAACCAGCCATCTGATGAGGCTAAGCACAGGTTGCCAACTCTGCTCTGAAGTTCCAAGGTCTCAGCCTTTGGTTTGCCAGCCCAGACTGCTGGTTTTTAGAACTTTTAAAGTCAGTTTTATCTTCTGAATGTTTTGTTCAACAGCACAAGCCTCTTTGAAAGAGAAAAATGATTCATAAAGTCGGTAAAAGTTAAACGTTTGTTTATTTGGATGTCTATATTCCACCTATAAATAAATAAATGTCTATAAAGCTGTGTAAGAGTTCCTGGAGCAAAGAAGTGGAATGTCTCCTGTCGGGAGGCTGACACCCAGACTTTGAAAACATCACCACGTGTTGGCTTCTGGTGCTCCAGTAGTACAGATATATGTACTCAAGGTATAGGTACTCGTGTTTAGTTTGCAATGTTATGTCCTGAAAGTAAGATAACATACATGGTAAAGTTCCTGCTTTGCAGGAAAGGTTT
>NW_015175057.1:15636-23849 GCF_001447785.1 Gekko japonicus | reverse complement strand
TCCCTGATGGATTAAAGTACCCTGGTCCTGCTCCTACATTTAAGAACATAAGAACATAAGAGACGCCAATGTTGGATCAGGCCAAAGGCCCATCCAGTCCAACACTCTGTGTCACACAGTGGCCAGAAATACCAGTGCCATCAGGAGGTCCAGCAGTGGGGCCAGGACATTAGAAGCCCTCCCACTGTTGACCCCCCCCCCAAGCACCAAGAAGACAGAGCATCACTTGCCCCAGAGCCCCTAGCTATACCTTGTGGCTAATAGCCACTGATGGACCTCTGCTCCATATGCTTATCTAATTCCCTTTTGAAGCCGTCCATGCTTGTAGCACCCACCACTTCCTGTGGCAGTGAATTCCATGTGTTAATCACTCTTTGGGTGAAGAAGTACTTCCTTTTATCCGTTCTAACCCGACCGCTCTGCAGTTTCATGGAGTGCCCACGAGTTCTTGTATTGTGAGAAAGGGAGAAAAGTACCT
This sequence comes from Gekko japonicus, assembly GCF_001447785.1. Lineage (NCBI taxonomy): Eukaryota > Metazoa > Chordata > Lepidosauria > Squamata > Gekkonidae > Gekko > Gekko japonicus. Next base: position 23,371 of record NW_015175057.1, on the reverse strand, counting down.
CTTTCTTTACCTGCTCTTTCCCATGCATAATCTTATAAACCTCGATCATGTCACCCCTCAGTCGTCTTTTCTCCAAGCTAAAGAGCCCTAAGCGCTTTAACCTTTCCTCATAGGGAAAGTGTTCCAACCCTTTTATCATTCGAGTTGCCCTTTTCTGCACTTTTTCCAAAGCTATAATATCCTTTTTAAGGTGTGGTGCCCAGAACTGCACACAGTATTCCAAATGAGGTCTCACCATTGATTTATATAGGGGCATTATTATATTGGCTGATCTGTTTTCAATACCCTTCCTAATAATCCCCAGCATAGCATTGGCCTTCTTTATTGCAGTCACACACTGTCTCGACATTTTCAGTGAGTTATCCACTACAACTCCAAGATCTCTCTCTTGCTCAGTCTCTGCCAGTTCAGACCCCATCAATGTGTATTTATATTTAGGATTTTTGGCTCCAATGTGCATCACCTTGCACTTGGCCACATTGAACCCCATTTGCCATGTTGACGCCCACTCGCCCATCCTTGACAGATCCCCTTGGAGTGCCTCACAATCCTCACTGGTTTTCACCACCCTGAACAACTTTGTATCATCCGCAAATTTAGCCACTTCACTGCTTACTCCCATCTCCAAATCATTAATGAACAAGTTAAAAAGCAGTGGACCAAGTACTGATCCCTGCGGTACCCCACTGCTTACCACCCTCCACTGAGAAAATTGCCCACCTACACTCACTCTCTGTTTTCTATGAACTAGCCAGTTTTTGATCCATAAAAGGACTTGTCCTTCTATCCCATGATTTTTGAGCTTACTTAGGAGCCTTTGATGAGGAACTTTATCAAAAGCTTTCTGGAAGTCAAGGTAAATAATATCTATTGGATCCCCCTTGTCCACATGTTTGTTCACCCCCTCAAAGAACACTAACAGGTTAGTGAGACAAGATCTTCCCTTACAGAAACCGTGCTGAGTCTGCCTCAATAGGTTTTGTTCATCTATGTGCCTACTAATTCTTTCCTTAATAATGGTTTCCACCAATTTACCCGGTATCGACGTCAGACTGACTGGCCTGTAATTTCCCGGATCTCCTCTGGAACCCTTTTTAAAGATGGGAGTGACATTAGCTACCTTCCAATCCTCAGGAATGGAGGCAGATTTTAAGGAAAGATTACATATCTTTGTCAGGAGATCTACAAGTTCACATTTGAGTTCTTTCAGAACTCTCGGATGTATGCCATCTGGGCCTGGTGATTTTTCAGTTTTTAAGTTGTCTATCAGTTTTAGGACCTCCTCTCTCGTCACCTCAATCTGACTCAGGTCTTTCAACACCCCTCCTGAAATCAGTGGTTCTGGAGTGGGCAAGCACTTCTCATCTTCCACAGTGAAGACGGAGGCAAAAAATGCATTTAGCTTCTCAGCCATTTCCCTATCATCCTTCAATACTCCTTTTACCCCTTGGTCGTCCAAGGGCCCCACTGCCTCCCTGGCTGGTTTCCTGTTTCTAATGTATTTGAAGAAAGTTTTATTGTTGGTTTTTACGTTTTTTGCTATATGCTCCTCATATTCCCTTTTTGCCTGCCTGACCTCAGACTTGCATTTTATTTGCCATAGCCTGTGTTCCGTTTTATCAGCCTCACTGTGACTAGCTTTCCACTGCTTAAAGGAATTCTTTTTACTTTTTACAGCCTCCATTACTCTGTTTGTTAACCATGCAGGCTTTTTCCTATACCTGTTTGTGCCTTTCCTAACCTGCGGAATATATATTTTTTGAGCTTCTAGGATCGTAGTTTTAAATAGATCCCAAGCTTCCCCAATTGTTTTGACCCTTTCTACTTTTCCTTTCAGTTTCCTCCCCACGTGTCCCCTCATATCAGAGAAATTACCCCTTTTAAAGTTAAAAATGGTTGTGTGAGTCTTTTTGGCCAATTCTCTATTTGTACAAATGATGAACTCAACAACATTATGATCACTGTTTCCAAGCGGTGCAATCACTTTTACATCTCTCACCAGGTCTTGAGTGTTACTTAGGACCAAATCAAGGATCGCCTCTCCCCTGGTAGGTTCCGTGACCATCTGCTCCATAGCACAGTCATTTAGAGTGTCTAGAAACTCAATCTCTTTTTCCCGGCTAGAACACATATTGACCCAATCAATGTGTGGGTAGTTAAAATCACCTATTATTACACAGTGTTTTTGTCTAGTTGCTATCTTTAAGGCATTCATCATTTTATAATCCTCCTCTATCTTTTGATCTGGTGGGCGATAACAAACTCCCAGTGTTAAGTTTCCTTTTGGCCCCCCTATTTCAACCCATAGAACTTCCAGAAGCGAATCCAATTCACTTAGCCTCTCAATCTTTCTAGACTTTATACCCTCTCTGACATACAGAGCTACCCCACCTCCAACCCTTCCCCCCCTATCCTTCCGATATAATATATAACCGGGAATCACTGTGTCCCACTGATTTTCCTCATCCCACCAAGTTTCAGAAATACCCACAATGTCTATTTTTCCCTCCCTCACCAAGCACTCCAACTCCCCGATTTTACCTCGGACACTTCTAGCATTTGTATAGAAACAGCTGTAATTTCCCTTACAAGTTAAGCCTGCATCCTTCCTCTTGCTATCTCGAGTCATTGTCCGGCAGTCCATGTCACCAGCCATGGCCTCTGTGGACAATTTCAATCCACCTCCCTGTAGAAAAGAAACCGGTACCCCCTCACCTCTCTCAGATGAGCCAACCCGAACCAGAGACTTTTCATCTCCTGTCGGCTTTCCCCCAATATTCAGTTTAAAAGCTGCTCTGCCACCTTTTTGATTTTAAGCGCCAGCAGCCTGGTTCCTTCTCGGGACAAGTGGAGACCGTCTCGCCTGTACAGCTCCCTCTTGTTCCAAAAAGTATCCCAGTGCCTAACAAACCTGAACCCTTCCCCCCTACACCATCGTCTCATCCACGCATTGAGACTCCTGATCTCTGCCTGTCTCTCCGGCCCTGCGCGTGGAACAGGTAACACTTCTGAGAAGGCTACCTTGGAGGTACCACTCCTTAGAGAAGGTGGGCACACCACCACCACCCCCCGGTGGGGGAGATGTTAGCCGGCGACCGGAATGCTCAGCTCGCAAGATTGAAAGCCTAAGAAAAAATCTCTTCGACTCCGAGAAGCCTGTAATGGGCCGCTCCGGCCAGGTGGTGACAGTGCGGCACTCCAAGACCTGGAGAAGCTGACGTCATCTAGCCAAGCCGAAGTACTTCCCATCAAAGAACTCACACGGGAGAAACCATATCAATGTCTGGAGTGTAGGAAAAGCTTCAGATCGAGTTCCAGTCTTACGCAGCATCAAAGAATTCACACAGGGGAGAAACCATATAAATGCCTGGAATGTGGGAAAAGCAACACTCTTACTTCCCATGGAAGAATTCACACAGGGGAGAAACCATATAAATGCCTGGAGTATGGGGAAAGCTTCAGTCGCAATTTAAACCTTAGTGTCCATCAGCACGTGACATCAGATGCAGAGCCTGTGACAAGCGGGGCCATTTGGCCGAGCCAAGGAAAAGAAAAAATCGCCACCATCTTCGCCATGGCCGAACCACAAGGCACGAGACATTGGAGCTGCGAGGCCGGCGTACTCTGGGTCTGCGAGGTCCATCATCTCCACTGAGACACTGGATCGCCTGTTCCCGACGAGGAACTGTCACCGCTTGGTGCCCAGCCAGGTGCACCTTTCTGATATCCAAGGACGGCGCATTCCAATGGCCGGCGAGGCCTCTTTTTGAGGTACAGTTTAAGGGGTTCAAGGAAACACTGAGCCTCCTTGTGGCCGAAGGGCATGGGGCCAGTCTATTAAGGGTTAGACTGGTTCGAGTCCCTCGGCATTGCCGTGAAAGGAATTAACCTGGTCCGTGTTAATAAATTGAGCTACACCCCGCTCTGACGACAGACAAGCCGCCACAGAGAGAGACCCTGGGCAGACCTCGAGCGTTCCAAGTAGGAGAGGCCGTGTTTGCAAGGAATTACGGAGCGGGACATCTCTGGGTCCCAGCATCAGTCACCAAAGTCACCGGTACGCTCTTCTATGTGGTGCGGACTGCAGACGGCCGAAACCTGAGGCGCCACATTGACCAGCTCTGGAAAAGATGGGCAAACGCCCAGCCAGAGGTCCAGGGACGGTCAAGGCTGCATTGCTGGCTCCTGAGCCAGTAGAACCGCAGGAATTGGAAGAGGTTGAAGACCCCCAGGGGCCAGAACCTGCCTTAGGGTCAGGAACAGGGCAGAACCTGCCAATCCTGACAACAACCCAGTAAGACTTAGCCCTGCCAGGGTCCCAAGCAGTCCAGGGCCCTGGGACACTGGGGCACAGCCACTAAGCGACCCTTTAAGGAGGTCAAAAAGAGTCCCACAGCACCCATCTTACTTGAAGGATTTTGTTTGTTCAGGCATTGATTCATCTTAGGGGGGAGGGACGTTATGTATTGAGAATACATATGCCTGAGCCTGGGTTCCCTTCCTTGCCTTTGCCTGGTTTTGTAAACCGCTCGATCTGATTGGCTATTCTGCGCAGTAGTCCAATCAGAATACACAAAAGGTTCTGGAGGGAGTTGAACTGATTGGTTGGTATGTTCTAGTTCTGATTGGTTGTTAATTCACTAGGGGGCGTGGTTACCCAAGCCCGGATAGTTTAAAAAGAGCGCCTGTTGCTCTCCAGTTTGCGTTGGTTCTTGACTTGTTCTAATAAAGCTGAATCACTCGTTGAGAGAGCTGCCTGAAGTCTCACGCTTCTCATGTGCAAAAGGCACTTCTTCAGACACACCGAAAGCTGACACGGTGGATAGAGCTCGGTTTGTTTGTTTATTATTTATTTATCTATTGTTTATATATATATATCCCGCCTTTCCAGCTATCTGGCTCAAGGGGGGTTGGTCTTGTTGTACACACAGTTTATGAAACCCTGTTCTGCACTCTGCCCTCGGACCTGAGTGAACATGTTAACCTTAGTGAACACATTGGTCAGCACCTCTGACAGACATTAAACAACAAAACACGTTAAGTGGTGTTGAGGATTCTAACCGCAATAACTGAAATCCATCATGAATGTGTATCCAGATATTAGACTTTGATTCACTTGTGGCTATTGCTTAAAATGCAGGCTGGGAAGAAAAGCTAAGAAATGCCGACCGGCCGTTATAGTGGTTTTTTGGTCATCTTGCTTGCTTTAGGTAGCGAGCGGCGTAGGTCCATCGCCTGTGAATCAAAGTGAACCTAAGAGAACGTACAGAATGTCCCCCCCATCTTTGCAATTGCAGCATGACAAGTGTCATGGCCGGAGCAGAGAAAGGCCTCTTGTTGGATAGGATGAAGTCCCTTTCCGCCTGGGAGAGTCCACTGGGTTTTGAGTCTGATGAGGTCCTGTGCCTGAGTCGTGGCGGTGCAGGGTTGGGGGCCCCGCTCCCGGCCTTCGACGGGGCACCTCTAGTGCCAGCGTTGAGGGTTAGGAGTTTGGGGGTACTCTTGGATGCCTCCCTGACAATGGAGGCCCAGGTAGCGGCCACTGCCAAATCGGCCTTTTACCATCTTCGGCTGGTTCGGCAGTTGGTGCCCTTCCTTGACCGCCGTGACCTGGCGACGGTGATCCATGCGACGGTCACCTCGAGACTTGACTACTGTAACGCTCTCTACATGGGGCTGCCCTTGTCTCAAATCCGGAAGCTGCAGCTGGTGCAGAACGCCACGGCTAGGCTGGTGATGGGCTCCCCACGGTGGGAGCACATCCAGCCAGTGCTCAGGTCACTGCACTGGCTGCCTATAGCATACCGGATTCGTTTCACGGTGCTGGTGCTTACCTTTAAAGCCCTACATGGCCAGGGTCCGACCTACCTGAGGGACCGCCTTTCCCCATATATACCCCAGAGAGCACTACAGTCTGGGGCCCAACACCGGTTGACCATCCCGGGCCCCAAGGAGGCAAGGCTCACCAGCACTAGGACCAGAGCCTTTTCGGCGGCGGCTCCCTACTGGTGGAATGAGCTCCCGGAGGAGATCAGGGCCCTGCGGGACCTTTTGCAGTTCCGCAGGGCCTGCAAGATGGAGCTCTTCCACCAGGCCTTCCAATAGGAGCCGCCACCATTGTTACCACCAATGGTCCTAGTGACGGCGGGGACCTAAGATCTGGTCCTGGATATCGCTAGGCTTTCCGGCACTAGGGATGATGAGTGGTATGAGATCTGAAAGCGTTCCATCTAATATGTCTACGATATGCACTTTAGTAGAAATTGTTATGTATGTTTTAATGCATTGTGTATGATATTTTATGGAGTTTTAAGTTTTTGTATGTTATTTAGGTACATTGTACCACAATGTTAGCCGCCCTGAGCCCGCTTGCGGGATGGGCGGGGTACAAATATAAATAAATAAATAAATAAATGATGGGACCCATAGAGCTGTGTGATGTCTTCCTGACACAAGCGTCCCGTGGAGGAGTCTGTAAGACCTCCTGTGTCTCCCCCCTTGTCACCTGAGGGGGAAAGCGTGCGGTGGGATCCGGAACCCCTGGGGCTGGACTGGTCCATGGGCCTCTCCCTCCTCTTCCTCCTCCCTTTCCGAGGTCGTCACCCATAAGAGTCGTCATGGATGTGGATCTGGTCCTGATCTAGACACACACACAGGTGTGTGCTGCTGCTGCTGCGTGTCTCCCCAGACCTGGGGCTGGGAGAACAGGCAGGCAGGCAGGTGGGATGTTCCTGTCCCTCCGAGTCTCCCAGGTATGCCCCCCTCCCTCTGGAGCCCTGATGACCTCCTCCTCCTGCGGGGCTTCCCTTGCCTCTGGGTCGACCCATGGAGGAGGTCCCCTGCCTGCCTGCTGCCGCCGCCAATAAAGCTCGGTTTATTTATCTATTGTTTATATTTATATCCCGCCTTTCCAGCTATCTGGCTCAAGGCGGTTGGTCTTGTAGGCCCAGTTTATGAAACCCTGTTCTGCCCTCTGCACTCTGACCTGAGTGAACATGCTAAGCTCACAGTCGTCAGCACCTCTGACGGACAAAGACAGAAGACATGTGAAGTGCCTTTGAGGATTCTAACTGCAATCAATCATGGACCTGTGTGCAGATGTTAGGCTTTGGTTCCCTGGTGGCGACTGCTCGAAATGCAGGCTGGGAAGAAAAGAAATGCTAAGAAGTGCCGACTGGCCGGTATAGTGGTTGGGTTTGTGTTTTTTGTTTTGGGGGGGGGGGTCATCTTGCTTGCTTTAGCTAGCAAGCGGGGTAGGTCCATGGCCCGTGGGTCAAAGTGGACCCAAAAGAACCTTTGCTGCAGCATGACAGACCTCGTGGCCGGGCTAGGAGGAAGCACCTTTTCGCCTGGGGGTGGTGACTGGCCCATGACGCGGAGTCTGATGAGGGGACCACACCGCCCCCCCCCCCAGAGCTGCTGTGTGACGCCGCCTTCCTTCCTCCCTCTGACACCAGCGTCGTCCCGGGGGTGGAGGAGTGTCCAGAAGACCCTCTCTGTGTCTCCCCCCCCCTGTAACCTCAGAGGGGGGGGGAGAGCGGTGCGGGATCCGAGACCCCTGGCTGGACTGGTCGAGGCGGCCTCTTCTTCTTCCTCCTCCTCCTCTCTTGCTCCGCTCCGACGAGGGGGGGCCTCAGAGGGGGGGGGAGAGCGGTGCGGGATCCGAGACCCCTGGCTGGACTGGTCGAGGCGGCCTCTTCTTCTTCCTCCTCCTCCTCTCTTGCTCCGCTCCGAC
>NW_015175057.1:8148-13907 GCF_001447785.1 Gekko japonicus | reverse complement strand
CGGGGCTTGTTGCATGTGCCCACCCACTGGGCTCTTTACTGCCGGAGCAATGACCCCTGGGTGAAGGAATGTAGATCAATGGGGGTGTGCTGATTTATGTGCTTTGCATTGGGCATGACCGACAGAAGCCCAGCAGGAACTCATTAGCATAAAAGGGCACACCCAACAGCAGGAACTCATTAGCATAAAAGGGCACACCCAACAGCAGGAACTCATTAGCATATTAGGCCACATCCCTGACAGCGCAGCTCATTAGCATAGTGGGCCATTGTTCTCTCTGGGCTGCACAGGGCAAAAGGAAATTTTGAAAGGACTCTGATCTGAATGCCCCTCCCCCCAATCTTGTTCATGCAGATCGGCTTACCATTTAAAAACAGACACCCAGCTATAAAACTCGGTCTTCAAAGTGCCACTGGACTGTTTTGGATTGCTAGCTATGGGAGCAGGGGGCGGGGGGGGGGAACGCGCAGATCTGCACAGAAAGACAGATAGAAAGAAAGAATATATCACCTTGATTAGCACAAGCCCGAACAGACTGTGTCATCAGAAATATCCCAGGCTCATTTATTTCATCAGTCTTTTAATAGTAATTCATCTGAGAATGAATTTATTTTTTTCTTTTTGAATAACGATGCACCTCTTGATCTGTGAATTTAAAAAGCTAGACCAACATTTTCAAAATTGGTAATAATATTCAGTGCCTAGTCTGGTACACTTGATGCCAGAGCTTTAGTAGTATTTATGAAGAAGAAGAAGAAATGGAGTTGGATTTATACCCTGCCCTTCACTCGAGAGTCCCACAGCAGCTTACAGTCTGTCTTTCCCTTCCTCACAACAGACACCCTGTGGGGTAGGTAGGGCTGAGAGAGCTCTGAGAGAACAGCTCTGAGAGAACTGTGACTCACCCAAGGTCACCCAGCCAGCTGCATGTGGAGGAGTGGGGAATCAAATACGATTCCCCAGATTAGACTCCGGCACTCTTAACTACTACACCAATCTGAACTGTACTTCCTGTCACATTAGCGTAACGGTGTCTGAAAGATTCCTTAATGGAATTGTCCGGTGTAGGGGTCCTGGAATGAGTCCATCCAAAGTGGAGAACATTGATGGACTTGTCCTCCACGAATCTGTCTCATTTCCCATTGAAGCCATTTAAACTAATGAGCTCTCTAAGTCCCGTGGCAGAGAATATTTTATAAGGCCTCTATACATGATCCTCCCACATGTTGGCTGATCATGCCAGAGAACATAAGAGCAAATGTTGTCCCGATCTTCAAGAAGGGGAAAAAGACGGACCCGGGAAATTACAGGCCTGTCAGTTTGACATCAATACCTGGGAAAATTCTAGAGCAGATTATTAATTGCTCTGTCTGTGAGCACCTTGAACGGAATGAGTTAATTGGTTGTAGCCAGCACGTTTTTATAAATGACCTGGAGGAAGACATAGAGGGGATGCTTATCAAATTTGCAGATGACACACAACTGGGTGGGATTGCTAATTCTGAAGAAGACATCAGGATTCAAATTGATCTAGATGGGCTGGAATAGTGGGCGGAGACAAATAAAATTAATTTCAATAGAGATAAGTGCAAAGTCCTACACGTAGGCACAAAATCAAAGGCACAGATATAGAATGGGAGGGACTCGGCTTGACAGCAGCACACGTGAAAGGGATCTGGGTGTTCTGGTTGATCACAAGCTAAACATGAGCCTGCAGTGCGATGTTGGCTGCGAAGACAGCTAATGCAATTTTAGGCTGCATTAACAGAAGCATTGTGTCCGGATCACGGGAGGTGGTTGTTCAGCTCTATTCCGCTATGATCAGGCCTCACCTGGAGTCCTGTGTCCAATTTTGGGCACCACGTTTTAGGAAGGATGTTGACAAGCTTGAGCGTGTCCAGAAGAGGGCGACCAGGATGGTGAGAGGGCTGAAATCCAAGTCTTACGAGGAAAGGTTGAAAGAGTTGTGTATGTTTAGCCTGGGAAAGAGAAGGCTTAGAGGGGACAGGATTGCAGTGTTCAAGTATTTGAAGGGCTGTCATGTAGAAGATGGAGCCGATCTATTCTCTCTTGCTCTGGATTGCAGGACTAGATCTAATGGGTAAAAATTACAAGGGAGTCGTCACCGGCTAAATATCAGGAGAAACCTCCTGACTGTAAGAGTGGTTGAGCAGTGGAACAGACTGCTTCAGGAGGTGGTGGATGCTCCTTCGCTGGACGTTTTCAAGTGGAGGCTGGACGGCCCTCTTTTGGGTATGTTGTAGGTATATAGGGCTGTCTTTCAGCTGTGCTCCTGCAGAGTGCAGGGGGTTGGACTAGATGACCTGCAAGGTACCTTCCAACTCTAACATTCTATGATTCTATGATTTCAGATGCCGAATGGCAATAGCAGGCATGATTGGATTAGGTTGATATGCAGACGGGTGGAGATATCAGCACTGGTGTGATATACCAAGGCATGGGGATGTAAGCATTGGTAATGAGACAGGAAACCTAGATCTCAGTTTGGTACGGGAGGATTCAGTCCAGGAGGATGCAAAGGATAAATGGAAATAAGTCTGAAGGAGTGAGCAGTGACTCACAAAAACACACACCCTGCCACAATTTTGTTCATCTTTAAAGGTGCTATTGGACTCTTACTCTTTCTAATGCAGTGGGGGAACATATTACCCTTCCAGGGCATTCAGTTGCTGACCTAAGAGTAGCAGTTCTCTCACAAAGGAATTTCAGATTAGAAAGAGAGACTGCTTAAACAAGTATTGGTACTAAATGTGTTTTAAATATGTTTACTGCAACACCAGCTATTCATTACAGTTATAACTGTTAAAATCTGAAAGTTTACAATTGTATCTTGTGTATATTCTTGCATAAACCTATGTAGAGATCTATTCACCTTTTATTGCATAGCTCCAAAACAAGACTACTTTACAATGTTTATGTACTTAATACACCACTTTGTATATGTATGTTATTATGTTATGAAGGTAAAACTTAATAAAATATATTGTAAAAGAAAAAGAAAAAGAAAGAGAGACTGCTGAATTGCAACTGATAATGAAGCTCAATGCATCCTCCTGGGCTGAATTGAGACCTAGGTTTCTTCTCTCATTACCAAGGCCTGCTGTTGTCATTTGGTGTCTGAAATCACTTCACTCTCCAAGATAGAAAGACAGATGGACTCATAGTCCAGCTGTATCTGAAGAAGTGAGCAGTGACTCATGAAAGCTCCTGCCCTGCCAGAGATTTTGTGAGTCTTGATCTTTTTGGCTAATGAGGAATGCAAGCTGTGCTGTTAGGTTTCTCCCCCCCCCCCCATGTGTTAGAAATGGAAAGGGGGATCTCTCCAACTGCCATGGGACTACCCCCCCTCCTTCTCCCTCCCTCTCTTTGAAGAAGTGTGCTTGCTCACAAAAGCTTATGCCTGGAATAAAACATTTTTGGCCTTAAACACAGAACTCCCCCTCCCTCCCCTCTCTGGTCTGTGACTTTGCCTCTTCCCTTGCTGACTCTCAGAGTCCTCCTGGGCCTTCCAGACTGTGCTTGGTCCCTCTTGGTTTGGAGGGGAAGGCCTGGATGGGTCGGAGAGCACACAAGGAGAAGCGAGTTCAGGAGCCAAGCGGAGAGGTTCACTCTGGGAGGTGTGCAGGCCGAGAGAAAAAGAGTCAGGGGGCTCGAGGAGCCGCCCAGTGAAAATGGGCTAAAATGCTCAAGGCTGTTTAGCCAAGAAAAGAGGTCAGGAAAGGGAGTCGTGACAGAGGTTTAGAAACATTCCAAGTGGGAACCTGCAGGGGGGGGGCATCTCCTTTCCCCTCCCCTACACTTCTTTCCTGAAAGCCCCCATAGCCTCTCCCCCTTTCCCTGTTTCCTTCTCTCCTGCTATGGTTGCCAATCTTGAGGTGGGGCCTGGCAGTGCCCTGAAACCACGAGGGGTCTCCAGCTCCAGAGATCAGTTCCCCCCAAGGGTTGCCAGCTCCAGGTTGGGAAACCCCTGGAGATTGGGGGGGTGGAGCCTTGGGAGGAGCAGGGTTTGGGGAGGGAAGCAGCCTCAGCGGGGGGGGGATAATGTCATAAAGTCCACCCTCCATAGCAGCCGTTCTCTCCAGGGGAACCGTTCTCTGTCACCTAGAGGTTGGCGACCCTACTTCCAAAGGAGCAAACGTCTGGTTTGGGAGGGCATTCTGCCCCACTGAAGTCCCTCCCCTCCGCAAACCCCACCCTCCCCAGGCTCCATCCCCTCCAGTCTCTAGGAATTTCCTCACCTGGAGTTGGCAACCCTCTCTCCTTCCCACCCAACAATTAATGAGCCAAACAGAGACACTTAACTTTCCCAAAGGATTGTGGAGGCATATCTCAAATAGCTTCATTTGTAATATAGAAAAGTGATATTAATCCTGGTCTACAAACCACAAGAAGCCCTTTTGTTCTCATCAACCAGGGCAATTCTTGCATGTCTCCTGACCATAGGGAGGTTTGTGATACTCAGTGGTGTGTCTCCATTCTCTTGGATTTCCCTTGTGACTCTCTGTGTCTCCTTCCCCTCCAGAGAGAAGCCTCCTCTCTTCACAGCCAAGTGACTGAAGGCATCTTTACACAGTCACAGGTGACCCAAGAGAAGGAGAAGGAAATGGAAGAGCAGAACCCAGAAAGACCTGGAACTGGCAGGACAGCGAAGAAAGACCCCCATCCCACCCAAGCTGGGAGTGGCGTTGAATCCTGGGAAAGCCTGGGGCCAGATATCTGTGATCAGCTCACTGTAGTCCCAGATGTACATTGCCGACACTTCCAGCCGTTCCACTACCAGGAGGCGGCTGGGCCCCGAGAGGTGTGCAGCCAGCTCCATGGACTTTGCAGTCATTGGCTGAAGCCGGAGAGGCACACCAAGAAGCAGATCCTGGACCTGGTGATCCTGGAGCAGTTCCTGACTCTCCTGCCTCAGGAAATGCAGGGCTGGGTCAGAGGATGCGGGCCGGAGACCAGTTCCCAGGCGGTGGCCCTGGCCGAAGGCTTCCTCCTGAGTCAGGCCGAGGAGAAGAGGCAGGCAGGACAGGTGAGGGGGATTCCCTCCAGAGATATGTCCAGTTCAAGCAAGGATATCTGGTCTTATCTTCAGGTTTCCCTGGGAGATATTTGTCCAAGTGTTACTCACCCAAGTGGGAGATTTAACGGCCTCTTTCAGCAGCCTCTTCCACTGGAGAATTTCTGATCCATTCCTTGGCCTCTTTTCTGTTCCACCTCTTACCCCTCTCCCTTGCTGCTTTTTCAGATGTGGGCACCATCCCTGAAGAAGGAAGCCACAGTCCCTGAGGCGAATGGAGCTTCCTCGGAGCAAGGGCAGAGGGCGCAGGCCGTGGAGCGTGCCCATGATGCCCTCTCCTGTGGTAAGGACTCATCATGCCTGGATGCGATTGGGGCACCCAGTGAATTTGATGGGTAGAAAATTCTGGTCAGGAAAAGAATGAAGTACTTTTTCAGACAACTGGAAGTACTTTTTCAGAAAACCCCTTCCAATGCTAACATTCTATGATTCTATGAGTCACTGAAATCTGCGTGTTTGTGAACAAGCATGGTTTCCATGATGTGTGAAGGAAAAATCTGCCCTCTTAAACTAAGGATTACATTTACAGCATAGAACATGACACCATGGAATCGAGGAAAGAAAACTCATCGATATATAAGCCACAAAAGCAGGCAGACAAAGGGAGGGATACTTTTCTGCAGTAAAATATTGCTTCGAATATTAACCAAGAGCCCCCCCCCCC
>NW_015175057.1:0-2174 GCF_001447785.1 Gekko japonicus | reverse complement strand
CTGCTCCATATGCTTATCTAATCCCCTTTTGAAGCCATCCATGCTTGTAGCCGCCACCACTTCCTGTGGCAGTGAATTCCATGTGTTAATCACTCTTTGGGTGAAGAAGTACTTCCTTTTATCCGTTCTAACCCAACTGCTCAGCAATTTCACTGAGTGCCCACATGTTCTTGTATTGTGAGAAAGGGATAAAAGTACTTCTTTCTCTATCTGCTCTATCCCATCCCTAATCTTATAAACCACAGTCATGTCACCCCAAAGCCATTGTTTCTCCAAGCTAAAGAGCCCCAAGCGCTTTAACCCTTTTAGCGTTTGAGTTGCCCTTTTCTAGACTTTTTCCAAATCTATAATATCCTTTTTAAGGTGTGGGGACCAGAACTGCACACAGTATTCCAAATGAGGTCTCACCATTGATTTATATAGGGGCATTATGATACTGGCTGATCTGTTTTCCTTCCTAATAATCCACAGCATAGCATTGGCCTTCTTTATTTCAGTCACACACTGTCTCGACATTTTCAGTGAGTTATCTACCACAACTCCAATATCTCTCTCTTGGTCAGTCTCTGCCAGTTCGGACCCCATCAACGTGTATTTATATTTAGGGTTTTTGGCTCCAATGTGCATCACCTTGAACTTGGCCACATTGAACCCCGTTTGCCATGTTGACACCCACTCACCCATCCTTGACAGATCCCCTTGGCATACCTCACAATCCTCCCTGGTTTTCACCACCCTGAAGAATTCACTGCTTACTCCCAACTCCAAATCATTAATGAACAAATTAAAAATCATTAATGAACAAATTAAAAAGCATTGGACCAAGTACTGATCCCTGTGGTACCCCACTGCTTACCACCCTCCACTGAGAAAATTGCCCATTTATACTCACTCTCTGTTTTCTATTAATTAGCCAGTTTTTGATCCACAAAAGGACTTGTCCTTTTATCTTGTGATTTTTGAGCTTAAGAGCCTTTGATGAGGAACTTTATCACAAGCTTTCTGGAAGTCAAGGTAAACAATATCTATTGGGTCCCTGTGATGACCCCTTATCTGGGGAGGTCTGGTTTCCCTTTAAAGTGTTCTTTATGTTTTGTTTTACTGTGTATATCCGGCTGCCACCAGGAAATTTAACGCTTTCCAAACCTGTATACTATACCATTTATATCACTGGGTAGGTAGGTCGGTTTTAAGTCTCATGAGGGTCTATGTTTCCTGAGAAATTATTTCTTTCAGAACTGGTAACTTAAATAAAAGTAGATTTATTGATATAATTCGTAAATAATATGGTAGTACCCTGTAACTAGGAATGGGTAAATACTAAACAATTGCTTTGATATTTTACACACTTTTCTCTCCCACTGTCAGGGATCTTGACATGTAACTTTGTAACACTTTTTTCCATAAGGCCATATACATTTACTGTTTCACTTTAGCCTGTCACTCAGACTTTTTATTTTTCTCTTTGACTTTACTTTTTTGTTTCATATACATTCAACCTTTCTTCATATGCAGAACTAACTCCTAAGCACGCAAAACTGCTTCTCTCCCTCAGACCGCAGAACGAACTCTTAACTTAATAACTGTCTTTACCAACTGTCCCACCTCTAACTGTCACTCCTGAAGGACATACCCATTCATCCACTCAGAAACACTTTCTAAAACCCCTCCCCCTCTCTGTCCATCACCAATCACACCACACTTGTCTCTTCAAGCACTCTAGTCCATCACACAGCCATGCAACCAAACTTTTAAAGAGACACACACACATATAAAACAAGGAATCATAACAGTCCCCCTTGTCCACGTTTGTTCACTCCCTCAAAGAACACTAGTGAGACAAGATCTTCCCCTACAGGACCCATGCTGAGTCAATGTGCTTACTAATTCTTTCCTTAATAATGGTTTCCACCAATTTACCCGATATCGACATCAGACTCACTGGCCTGTAATTCCCCGGATCTTCTCTGGAACCCTTTTTAAAGATGGGAGTGACATTAGCTAGGTGGTTTTGGTCCACTCACTAGAGCTTCAGTGAACTGGGAGGCAACAGAGCTGTCAAAACCAGAATTGGAAGAATCCGGGTCTTGGGAAACTTGCTTTACTCTGTGTCGGCAGGTCAGACTGACGCTCTGCTAAAGCTAGCAGATCTCTCTCTTGATCAGTCTCTGCCA
>NW_015175056.1:23959-26625 GCF_001447785.1 Gekko japonicus | reverse complement strand
AAAATACAAAAGAAAGAAGAGGAAAGGGATAAATCAGTACAGTCTTGAATCTGTTCCCAGATACAATATGACTTAAAAAAATAGATTAGCACTAATTTAACAATCAATATACAGCAGTATTCAGCCCAAACTATTGACAATAATATAAAATTTTTGTCAGTATAAGTGAAAACCCACAAACTATTAAAAATTTAAATGGTAAACAGTGCTAGTTTGTACTTAGCTTCTTTAAGAGATACCCAATCAAATTTGTGGATCGAGTGATGTTAAAGACGCCTGCCTGAGACCCTGGAGAGCTCTTGCCATAAAGATGCCTGCCTGAGACCCTGGAGAGCCCTTGCCAGTTGGAGAGGACAATACCGACCTTGACGGACAGATACTCTGACTCAGCACAACGCAGCTTCCGGTCTCCAGAAAGAGGCCACACTGAGCTGAGCACAGCAGTAGGATACGACTTCTGTTTCTGCTCGCTGAAACCTGGCCACTTCTCAAAAGTTTTGTCTGGTTTTACACGCAACAGGGAGTTCTGCACTGACCATTCCTGGGAATGTCATTTAGATGCAGTAAAACAAACCATGTCCGCTTGCTGACTGCCTTCAGGCATGGTTTGCTTCCGGACTCTTTTCCTTCCACCGGTGTCGTCCCTCCGGCTTCATCAGTCTTCGGAACTGGCTTGTCAGTTTCTACCCCCAATTTACTTTACCTGCCTTCACTTGATTTCCTGTCTCTAAGCATTACTGATTCTTCCCCTACAGATGGGACAGTCCGGTCATAGCACTGCTTGTCTTTACCTTGACCTTGTTCTCATTTCTTCTGAGCCTCACTGGGCAATTCTGATCGGACATCCTTCACTCAGATTCCCTTTCTCTCTTTCCCCAAAGGCTGTCCACAACTGCTTCCAGCCCTCATTGACTTCAAAGGGGATGATTAATGGCACTAACAATGGGTGCGTTTGAATAACACACCGTGGCTAATACAAGCTGATCCCTGCAATTACACGAGGGCTGGAACATGGCGGATAATGTTCTGTCGAGTCACTTACCCTTGAACACACTTCAATTAACCAGCTAATCACAGCACGACAAGGGACAGCGGCTTTGCTACTCTGCCAGCTATGGCACCATAGCCAGATGAAGATTTGGGAATAGGCAAATGGTGACATCAGGGGGAGGGAGAGCATTATGTGCAATCCCACATTTGGTATTCCAAAGAAGATTGCTCACAACCAGAACGTGCATTAAAAAAAACCCACCCTCTAAAAACAATTCTGCCGACCCCAAGTTCTGATCTTCGTGTCAAGCAACCGTCAGATTTACTCACCCTGGGACAGCCGACTTTGTTTCCACAAGTGTGCCACTCCAGCAGGTACTGCGGCCCACAGAAAGGCCCCTCGGCCTTGCAGAGGCTTTGCCTGTGCTCTATTCAGCTGGAGAACCAGCAGCCTCAAAGTGAGGAAAGCATTTTCGCACCTTCTGTCTCCAGCCAGCCCTTTCCCAATCTGCTCGTCTGCTGAGGAACCCCTGCTCATCCTCCGCAGAACCCGAACAAACTGCAGAAGTCCCTAACGGGTGCTCAAGAATGTGAACGCATGCCCAATCTCATCAGATCTCAGAAGCTAAGCAGGGTCGACTCTGGCAAGTACTTGGATGGGAGACCTCCTTGGAATACCAGAGGTGGGAGGCAGGGTCAGGCTTTATTCAGACACCTCTCTGAATATCCTCCAGGGCCCCTGACCAAGGGTCAGTCACCAGAGGTCGCCATGACTTCCAGGTGCACACACACGCACATATTTTAAAAATACAAAAAAAATGCACACTAATTCCTTGGGAGACACCAGCCAGGCCACTGGGCCTCACTGCTATCCCGTGCACACCCTAGAACATCTCCAACACTTCCCTTGTGGCTATATGTTATGGGCTAAAGACTGGTAAAAAGGTAAAGGTAAAGGTTCCCTTGCTCGAAAGCCAGTTGAATCCGACTCTAGGGTTGCGCTCATCTCCATTTCAAAGCTGAAGAGCCAGCGCTGTCCGAAGACATTTCCGTGGTCATGTGGCCGGCATGACTAAACACCAAGGTGCACGAAACGCTGTTACCTTCCCACTGAAGTGGTACCTATTTATCTACTTGCAATGTCTTGCATTCAAACTGCTAGGTAGGCAGGAGCTGGAACTAGAGATGGGAGCTCACTCCATCATGCGGCACACTTGGGTTTCAAACTGCTGAACTACCGACCTTCCACAGCCTGCAGTTCATCGTCTTAACCACTTGAGGCACCGCAGCTCCTTAAAGACTGGTAGTGGGGAAGAAAACGGTCTTTTAAGGAAATTCATCAATCATTTCCAATTGTCTGAAAACATAAGTCTGTACATAGTTGGTCTGTTCTTATTATGTCATGGAATGGAAAAAGTTAAAGACGGGATAGTTCATTGTGTTTCGTTGATATTTTGTAATGCTGCATACTTATTATTAACAGCTGGGGTCGTTTCGTAGAAAAAGAGCTAGGGGAACTCATTAGCATAACTCATTAGCATATGCCACACCCGCTGACATCACCGGAAGTGTGTCATAAGGCCACACCCCCTGACATCACCGGAAGTGTGTCATAAGGCCACGCACCCCACCCCAACGGTCCCGGCCGCCGCCACCGGCCTTGCAGCTCCACTGCC
>NW_015175056.1:11883-19860 GCF_001447785.1 Gekko japonicus | reverse complement strand
CTGTTACCTTCCCGCCGAAGTGGTACCTATTTATCTACTTGCACTTTCTTGCTTTCGAACTGCTCGGTTGGCAGGAGCTGGAACTAGAGACGGGAGCTCACTCCATCATGCGGCACACTCGGGTCTCGAACCGCTGAACTACCGACCTTCCACAGCCTGCAGTTCAGCGTCTTAACCCCTTGAGCCACCGCAGCTCCTAATTTTAAAAACCAGGATGTAAAAACAGCACTTCAGACAAGGCAGTCCTATGTATATATGTGTTCATAATAGATGAGCAGTTTGAATAGCCCCAACGAGCTGGATCTCATCAGAGCATGGAAGCTAAGTGGGGTCAGCCGCAGATAGCACTCGGACAGGAAACCACCAAGGGGGACTGACGCTCCTATGCAGAGGACAGCAAACCACTCCTGCTCATCTCTTTCCTTGAAATTCCCATGGTCCTGGGGTCGCCACGAGTTGGCTGCAAGTTGATGGCATGCCATGATTACCATTCATAATATATGCGCACAGTACACTGCTCTCAGAAATCCTCTCAATGAGACTTTCATGCTTGAAGTCCTTCCACAATCTCCTTGAAATTAGGTTTGATTCCTATCTGCCGTGTGCCAGCTTTGGAAGCGCTCGGGGCAGAAATCGCAAACCTCGGATTTTTTCAACTTGCAACGGGGTGGGCAGTATAGAGCAGCTCCCCTATGCTGGCTATCAGAAGCCGTTGAAGAAAGGAGCGGTCTAAAATCCAGAGATTTCAATGGTCACCCATTTGCTACTGGATGTTTTGAATGCTGCCCAAGATTTGCTGATCGCCCTCTCAGCGGGGCATATGACCCAGGTTACAGGGCAATCCTAAACATCCATGCTAGTGGTGCGGAGAACTGCTGAGGATATGGATACAGCCTGGCGTGAAATTTACACCCTCTATGACTGGTCTAAGGACTGTAGGAATAAATTGAATTGACACCCTCTATTCCAGACATGCAGCCAGCAGACTGTGACAGCAGCCATGAAATTAAAAGACGCCTGCTCCTTGGGAGGAAAGCGATGGCGAACCTAAACAGCATGATAAAAAGTAGAGACATCACCCTGCCAACAAAAGTCCGCATGGTCAAAGCAATGGTATTCCCAGTAGTCATGTATGGCTGCGAGAGTTGGACTATAAGGAAGGCCGAGCGCCGAAGAATAGATTCTTTTGAACTATGGTGCTGGAGAAGACTCTTGAGAGTCCCTTGGACTGCAAGGAGATCAAATCAGTCAATCCTAAAAGAAATCAACCCTGACTGTTCCCTGGAAGGCCAGATAATGGAACTGAAGCTCAAATACTTTGGCCACCCAATGAGAAGGGAGCACTCACTGGAGAAGACCCTGATGCTGGGAAAGATTGAAGGTCAAAGAAGACGGGGACGGCAAAGGATGAGATGGTTAGACAGTGTCATCGATGCAACGAACATGAAGTTGAGCAAACTTCAGAGGATGGCAGAAGACAGGAGGGCCTGGCGTGATCTTGTCCATGGGGTCGCGAAGAGTCGGACTCGACTGTGCGACTGAACAACAACAATTGCAGATTTTCAAGAGCCAGGGGGAGCTCATCAGATGCCACCAGAAGTGCAGTACTTTCCAAGGCTCTTGGGGTGAATCCTTCCAGGGCACCATGGTCTTCTCAAATGAAAACAGAACTGTCTCCGGGACTCCCGGATAGCTTTGTCAAATCAGTTGCATTATCACACTGGATTCTTGTGGTGTCCATCTCCATCCCTCCAGATTTGGGGATCTGAAACCTTTCAATCCATGCCAGAAGCTGCACACCTTGGAGATCTGACATGGGTACAGAGTTACACCTTTCCAAACTCATTGACTCCAGTGGACTGTACTCTTAGTTCCTTTGGCCTATTGTTCTTCCTTCCATGATTAATTTGGACGAATCCACATTATGTTGGATACTGTACTCTCCTTATCCAGGAATTTCCTGTGCGGACATGAGAATCGGGAGACGAATGACCACCAATCGCAATTTTCAGCCAACCTTCCTATAGCAATGTAGCCAAGACTGTTTTTTACAAGGTGCCTTCAGTCCGAAGCTATCGATAGCTTTGTCAACTGAGTGCAATGCCATCCCTTATTCAAGTAATGAACGGAGGATCTTGACCTTCTGGCTACGTCCTGCTATGGATCTCCAATAATCACATACGCCTCAAATGCCTGTCCTTTGTCATCAATGACAGCTCCCAAATTTACCCATCACATTTTGTTTTCATATATCTTGGACTATACTTTTATATCCCTTGTGCACGTTAAACACCAAATGAAAAATAAAGCTGATTCTTTTTCTTAATAAACCTGTATATTCTGATAAAGGTAGAGAGAGATTCTAACACGCTTATCTTATTTCAGTTTCTGTGCAATCCCATGCTGAGTTATTCCAGTCTAAGTGCACTGAAATCAATCCACTTAGACTGGAGAAACTCAGGTCAGTATTGTAGTGTCAGTGGGATTTAGCCAACCAGCTTTTATGTGGGTGGAAAAGCAAGGACAGGTAAAAGAAGAAGAGAAGAGATTGGATTCATACCCCGCCCTTCACTACCCAAAGGTGTCTCAGAGCGGCTTACAAACTCCTTTCCCTTCCCCTCCCAGCAACAGACACCCTGTGAGGGAGGTGGGGCTGAGAGAGCTCTTTCAAGAACAGCTCTTGTCAGAACTACGGCTTGCCCAAGGTCATCCAGCTGGGTGCAAGTGGAGGAGTGGGGAATCAAACCCGGTTCTCCCAGATTAGAGTCCGCGCACTTAACCACTACACCAAACTGGCCCTCTGATCACCAAAAAGACTATGCTGGGGATCATGGACCTGCATGTATAAAAGCCACATTGGACAGAGTCTGTAGCAGGGAGGGGGAACTGATGAGATTAGGATTGCCAACTCTGCCTTGGGTAATTCCTGGAGATTTGGGGGCAATGCCTGGGAAGGGAGTTCCATTTCTCCTGGACCCTATAGTATATTATTGAGTCTGCTGTCCAAAGCTGCCATTTTCTCCAGGGGAGCTGATCTCTGAGAGAACTCTGGCCCCTACTGGGAGGTTGACAATGCTAGATGAGACTCAGCAAAAAAAGCTGGATCCAACCCCACACTTGTTCTTTCGCCCAACTAACTAAGAGTATAGCAGTCTTCAGATGAAATACCAAGTGCTTTCAATTTGTATTATGGCTACATACTCAGTTTTGTCTTTTGTATAACTTACTTAGCAATACTTAGCAAACAGCAAATACTGTTGTTTGTTTAGTTTGCATGCACACATTTGTGAGAAACCCTGTCTTGCTCATTCTGTTTGCATGCCGTGTTTATTTTTTTGTCTTTGTCTTATTACGAGCTCCAGAGAACCTTCACAATCAGCAAACCAGTGACTTCTGGTGGCCCCCAGCCCCAGGGACATTTGTCTCGCCTTAATCATCAGGGCCACTGCTTTTTCAGCCCTGGCCCCTACCTGGTGGAATGCGCTCCCATATGAGATCAGGGCCCTGCAGGATCTGTCGCAATTCCACAGGGCCTGCAAGACGGAGCTCTTCCACCGAGCTTTCAGCTGAGGCGGTGGGCGTCTACGCTCTATCAGGCCTCCCCTCCAGGGGATCAGATGTGTCATCATTCAGAACCCAAGCTGTAGTAGACCTCACCTGTTTAGGCGCTGGTTGGAAATGAGAGATCAGTAGTTTTTGTATTTTGTTTTTAACTGTTTGTATATTATCTATGAAGGAACCCCGTCCCGCGCCTGCTATGCGGAGAGGGTGGGATACAAATCTAGTTAAAAATAAATAAATAAATAAACCTCCTCATAAAACTATTAAGAAATAAAGTTCCAGAGGGTATCCCTGTAGGTCTGTGGTAGAGCAGCTAAATTCGAGTTCAGTTGAGTTTAGAGACCAACAAGATTTCCAGGGTGTACATTTTCATGAGTCAAAGGGAGCGTTGACTCTCGAAAGCTTATACCGGGAAATTTTTGTTGGTCTCTAAGCTGCTACTGGACTCAAATCGAGCTAGTAAGAAATAAAGATATTGGAAAATTACAGTTACAACTCAGTGACTGAAGCAGACCTTTCTGCCCTGGAGTAACTCTTTCTTGTGTTTATTAAAGGTTCCTCTTTGCTTT
Source organism: Gekko japonicus (assembly GCF_001447785.1). Lineage (NCBI taxonomy): Eukaryota > Metazoa > Chordata > Lepidosauria > Squamata > Gekkonidae > Gekko > Gekko japonicus. Next base: position 15,730 of record NW_015175056.1, on the reverse strand, counting down.
GCTCAATTGTTCGTGTCAGTAGCACCTACAGATTTATCGTGTGCGCTGGGATCTATAGCATATGCTGGGATCTATATACGTATTTATAGTGTGTGCTGGGACCCCCATCAAATTAATCAGACCACCACTGAATACAGTTTACTAGTACCCTAGGGGTACCAGGTTAAGAAAAGGGGCAAAACATTTCAGAGGAACTTAGAGACATCGTAAGTAGACTGTTCAAATCCATTCAGTAATTTCACTCCAGACGTTTTGCTGAAATGGCTCTTGCGCACATTTTTGAGACCCTCTGCTACATGATGAGATATGGCCTGGAGACCCATAGTAGTGTGTATCTGTCCAATAGTGGCTCCCCATGACAGACAGAAGACATCTTTGAAACTGAGTTTTGTGAAATGTCTGGAGGGGTCAAAGTCCAAAATCCCACTGGACACATCTTGGTATGACTAAAGTAGTATTTTAGATCTTGGTTTTCTTTTTTTCAAGCTCAACCTAGCAAAACTACGGTACTTTAGACTTGAACTGGGCGGTTCCAATCTGGAGTTTCATCTGAAAACAAACAGGTGTCCTTTTATCTCAAATGGGACTCCAAAGAAAGCAGGGTTACGTGCTGTTGCATAAGAACAGAGGTGAGTTTGGCTGAACATTAGTTAGAAGGATTACCGCCTGAAATAGCAACTGCACAAGTGCCTAAAAGCAGAGAGTCCACTCCCATAGGCACTTCCAGATCCAATAGGAACAGAAAGATGCAGTCTTTTGTAGACCGTGCTTCCCAATGATTTTACAATGATCCCCCACGGGGGATGATTCTTTCCCAACACATTTTGTTTACTATTTCCGCTGCTTCCAAGCTAGATCCTTGATAGCTATTGGAGATTACAAGAGCTCCAGGATGTGCATTAATAGAGAAGTAAAAAAACAAACAAACAGATCTACGTCTTGGCACTGTTTCCAACTCATCGTGACGCCTGTATTTCTGTCAAATGAGGTTATTTGCAATTTATGAGGAATAAAGCCTGAGAAATGAGGGTGTGATAACAAAGAAAAACAGTATCACACTCGGATGGCATAAAAATGTTTGTATTTCCCATTATCCTTTTTTTCTTACAACTGAGCAACAATGGTTGTGATCCAGAACTTCCAAAGGGCTCACAGAACTAGGAGCATGCATATTTCCATGGTCATGTGGCCGGCATGACTAAACACCAAGGTATGACTAAACACCAAGACAAGAGCTCACTCTGTCATGCGGCACACTCGGGTCTCGAACTGCTGAACTACCGACCTTCCACAGCCTGCAGTTCAGCGTCTTAACCACTTGAGCCACCGCAGCTCCATATAAATACACACATATATATATACACACATATACACACACACACACACACACACACACACACGGATTTATTTACAATGCTGCAAGAGTCAAGCTATCTAGAATAAAATATTATCAAAATATATATTTCTTATATGGTATACACAATGGCGAAGATTAAAAGCATACGGTCTGAATATTAAGACTACATAGAACCTCGACATGCATGCAACGTTCCTTTTCTGTTCCACAAGCCAGGGAACTACTCTGGGCATAGAATTTGAAGTTGCCATGCATACCTGAAGCTTTCCTTATATAGAAGAGAAAGGCACACCAAGAGGATGAGGGGCCTTTTATAGCAGACATATCCCCCATCTTTCATATTTTTCCTCAAAAGAGTGGCAGCAGATGAGGTAATCTATCCCAGGACCTCACAAGGCTGAAGGCTCCCTAAGTATCTGTTCATATTGCCTAAGGTCAGTGGAAGGAGAAGGCGGCATGGTATAGCTTGACCTCGTCAGATCTTGTAAGCTCAGCAGAGTCGGTACTTAGATGAGAGACCCTCAAGGAAGACTCTGCAGAGGAAGGCCATGGCTAACCACCTCTGCTTCTCACTTGCCTTCAAAGCCCCCTGCTGGGGTCACCATAAGTCGAATGCACCTTGATGGCACTTTAAACACACAAGGTCAGTGGACACAGAAGGCGGAACCTGTCTGACCTTTCACCTTTGACCTACAGGGTAGTAACTGATACAGTCAAATAGAAAAATCTGTTCACCTAGGCAGTGAATCAACATTCAGAGTTATGCATGGATTTATTGTAAGTAAATGCTACGTACTAAAACAGGAGTGTCAAACATGCGGCCCAGGGGCCAGATCAGGCCCCCGGAGGGCTTCAATCAGGCCCGTAGTGGAACTGGCCATCTCCTGCTTTCAGTTCTGCTATTGCTGCTGCTGCATCATAGCTTGCTTCGCCAGACTCTCTTAACCACTCAGCCAGTTCATGTTTTGACCTGGGTCCTAGACTCAGAACTCTGAGCATGAGATTTCTGTGGTGAACATCAATAAATCAAAAGTAGGTTTGCAGCTTACAGAGCTAACGTTTTAAGCATGTTTTTATTTTAAGTAAAAAAAAAATCTTTGTGTTTGTGTCCTTTATAAAGTTTATATACCTCCACTACCTGGCATTACATTTTATGACACACATGGCCCGGCCCGACAAGGTCTCATTTATGTCAGATCCGGCCCTCATAACAAATGAGTTCGACACCCCTGTACTAAAATACACATGTATTGTATTAATATTCCATGTGCTCACATTTACTGTTCCACCCACAGACAGCACTGGGAAGCATCCCAGCTACGTTTTGCCCAGGTAACGTCTCTGCTACCTGCACCTTAACAATGCTCCTGTCCAACCCAGAACTGAATTAGAATGTATATTTTTAGAGTAACTTCCATTCTCAATACCGGTTCTCACCATAATAAACATCAGCTAAATACTACACATCTAACACAACCCCTCTGCCCGATAATGATAGGTAAACATGGAAAGGGGGATTTACATCGCAATCCTAAACAGTTGCACATTTCTCAGCCCACTGAAACATTAATTTTCAGGGTATAGACAACATTTCCAGGGTATAGACTTTCAAGAATCAGAGTTCCCTTCATCAGATACCTGACAAAGGAAACTTTAAATATGGAAACCCTACACCCTGGGAATCTTGTCAACCTTTCGGGTGTGACTGGACTCGAATCCGGCTCTTCTACTGCAGAGCAACACAGCTACCCAATGGAAAACAAGCTTCTTTCAATGAATTTCACCCAATTCCCACTCCTACTACAGTCTTCATCCCACAAAGCTTTTGTGCATGTAGGCCCAAGGATCTGTAGCATAGAGTTTTGGGTGGCCAGAGAGGACCCGTCCTTTCTCTTTCACCAGCACAACAACTGGCTGGATCCCCCTAACGGTCTTGCAATTCTACTTAGGCTTCCACTGGTTACATGAAGTAACCGGTTACATGAAGTAGAGGCATTTGGTCATACACTATGATCCTTCTGTCTGTTTGCTCAGATAACAAGTCCCAATGATTTCAATGGGATTTTCTTCCAAGTAAGTGCATTCAGCACTGCAGCTTTAGACACTGCACTGTTGTTGTACTGTGTCTAAGGACACCAACATTTCATGCCTCAGCGCTGCTGCGTGGCTATGTTCAAAATTAAGTTCTGTCTCCTCTAACACGCTCACAGGAGTGATTCTCATCGCTTTCCAAAATGTGTTTTGCTCGCCCTCTGCAAGCAGGCACGCTCGGCTTTTCTGTCAACCTCCCGTGTGGTTAACAGGTAAGACCTTCTGCTCTTATGAACAACAGCAGCAAAATTCCAATCTGCATTCACTCTTATTTCCTCCTATCAGACAGACTAATATCCTGTAAATTTCTACTCAGTCGCAGCAACAAAAAGACCACCTGACTGGAAAGGCACCAAGTCCAGGACCATCCCCAGTTTTGAAGTCTGACGGAAATCCACA
>NW_015175056.1:0-11732 GCF_001447785.1 Gekko japonicus | reverse complement strand
CCCCGTTGAAGCCCCGCCCCTCCCCACCCCCCGCCCTCCTCAGGCTCCACCCCCAAATCTCCAGGTGTTTCCAAACCCAGAGTTGGCAGCCCTGCCGCTGAGTGCCACTCACCCGATGCATCTCGAGCAGAACTTGTCTGTGTGGTCCCTTCCAGTATCGGATCAACCAGCTGTCCTTGAACACCGGCCCCACAGACCACGCTGGAGACTCCGGCCTCGATGACCTGGATGCCGCTCTTGCCACGCTGGAGGTCAAACTGGAGGGGAAATCGACGACTCCGAATGTTCTGGTGAGTGCTGAACGGGGCGTGGCCTCCTTCTACACTGAAACTATGGGATGGGACACATCCTTGCCATAGCATGCCAAGGCCAAGCTGCTGGGGTCTGAGTAGGGTTGCCAACTCCCAGGTGTGTCTAGTAACAAATAAATATACACCGCAAAAACCTTTTAGCAAACTAGTGTGTTCTATTTATGGTCATTGTTTAGTAAAGTGCACCGTGTCTCATTATTTCATCCTAGTCAGGTATAAATGTTCATTACATTCAATAAGCAATAACATTCAGTACATACAGGTTGCTTCAACTTCCGGGTGGTGGCTGGAGATCTCCTGGGATTACAACTGATTTCCAGGCGACAGAGATCAGTTCTCCCAGAGAAAATGGCCACTTTGGAGGGTGTACGCTATGGCATCACATCGCTACTGAGGTCCCTCCCCTCCCCAACCCCACCCTCCCAAAGGCTCCACCCCCAAATCTCCAGGACATTCCCAACTTGGAGCTGGCAAGCCCTACCCACAACACCAGGAATCAACTGTCCCATAGCTGGAGTGCTGGGGAGAGGGGGAAAGAGAACAGCCATGACCATCAGTCCCTTTACTGATGGATCACCGTATCCAAGCCACCCTTCTCACCCTCATTGGAGAATATAGAACGGAAGGAGGAGGAAAGCAGAATAATTGGTTTTTATGCCTTGCTTTCCTCTGCCCTAAGGAGTCTCAAAGTGACTTACAACTGCCTTCCCTTCCGCTCGCCACAACAGACACCTCGTGAGGTAGGAGAGGCTGAGAGAGCTCTGAGGGAACTGTGATTGGCCCAAGGTCACCCAGCAGGCTTCATGTGGAGGAGTGGGGAATCAAACCCTGTTTTCCACATTAGAGTCTGCCACTCCTAACCATTTTACCGTATATACCACCTCAAGCTCTTTATGGGAAGGGCAGAATAACAACAATTATCTGTTTGTGAGGAAATCCAAGGGTCTTAAAACAGATGTAAATGCTAACGAAAAACGATATTGCCAGAGAGGACTCAAACAAACGTGTGTTTTTTTCAAAAACAACAAGGAATCCAGCAAACTTTCTTTTATATTTAAGCAAATATTAGCCTGCTGAACAGGTCACAAAAAAGGTGGACGGAGTAATTGAGTACAGTTTAAGAACATGAGCAGTTTGTTCTTGCTGATAAATTAGACAGCAGCTCTGAATTACATTTCAAGCTGTTTTTGCACAACAACTAATTTCCCGCTGCTCGTTCTGAAATGACTTGGAAGTGCATGCAATTAACTCCACCACCTTTTCTTTATCCTTCAATAAAAGCATCAATTTTATTTGCTTACGACAAATTTGGAGCGCTTTCAAAGGCTCTCTCTCTCTCTCTCTCTCTTCCCCCCCTACCGCTTCCTATAACTATATCAAAACCTTACATTCGTCTTAGAGGAAATGCATCAGATCCCTAACGCACGGTCCCTAATGAGCAGGTTATATCAGGAATTTATAATGATAAGCCAACTACAACAGCGTTTTGTGGAAAGTTGGATTAAAATTTTTTTCCCCCTGTTCGGTTTATCGCGTCGTTTTTCTTTATTCCGTTTAATAAAATTGTACAAAATTATGATCCTGGCCATCAGTCTGCGATAACGAAAGCTTACTGAAACTTTTTTAAAAAAAAAAAAACCACTGCGAACTGCAATAAAGGAGAAGGGGCTTTTCTATTAGGTGAATTCATCAGGGGGGGGGAATAACGAACAGCGCATGAAAATATTTTGACATGTTTTAGTGAAATGGGATACGCAAACCTGCACTGAGTGAGTGTACAAACAGGACATCAGTAGTGCTATCAGGCTTGACCTGGATGGCCCAGGCTAGTCTGGTCTTGTCAGATCCCGGAAGATAAGCACGGTCAGCCCTGGTTAGTATTTGGTTGGGAGCAATGCTCCCTCTAAGCTGTGGAGTCTCATGAGCAAGAGTTCTACTTTGTGAGCTACTGGCACCAAAGCTGTGAGCGAGCAATTTGGCTATTGCATAAATTGGTTTGCTCTGGAGCGAAGAAAAAAATTCTGTGAGCTGGAGGCTAAAAAGCTGTGAGCTAGCTCACACTAACTCAGCTTAGAGGGAACACTGGTTGGGAGACCACCAAGGACGTCCCGGTTTGCTATGCAGAAGCAAGCAATGGCAGACCGCCGCTGAATGCTTCTCACCTTGAAAACCCTAAAGGGTCACCCGTCAGCTGGCTGCCACTTGAGAACACTTCCCACCACCACCAAGTGAAGCAGCTCGCTAGACCTAATCCAGTGAGTTCCCCAAGCCAGCCACACTAACGGAGCGTACTAACAGGACATCAGTAGTGAAGTCCGCCCTGTCCTGGATGGCCCAGGCTAGCCCAGTCTCACCAGATCTGAGAAGCTAAACAGGGCGATCAGTGGTTAGTACTTGGATGGGAGACTACCAGGGAAGTCCAGGGTTGCTGCGCAGAGGCAGGCCATGGCAAGCCACCTCTGAACATCTAAGAACATAAGAACATAAGAGACACCAATGTTGGATCAGGCCAGAGGCCCATCCAGTCCAACACTCTGTATCACACAGCGGCCAGGACATTAGAAGCCCTCCCACTGTTGACCCCCTCCCCCAAGCACCAAGATGACAGAGCATCACTTGCCCCAGAGTCCCTATCTATACCTTGTGGCTAATAGCCACTGATGGACCTCTGCTCCATATGCTTATCTAATTCCCTTTTGAAGCCGTCCATCCTTGTAGCCATCACCACTTCCTGTGGCAATGAATTCCAAGTGTTAATCACTCTTTGGGTGAAGAAGTACTTCCTTTTATCCGTTCTAACCCGACCGCTCAGCAATTTCATGGAGTGCCCACGAGTTCTTGTATTGTGAGAAAGGGAGAAAAGTACCTCTTTCTCTACCTGCTCTTTCCCATGCATAATCTTAAAAACCTCAATCTCTTGCCTTGAAAACCCTATGGGGGTCACCATAAGTTGGCTGCGACCTGATGGTAGTTTTAACACACACACACACACACAGTGAAAGCAGAGGTACGGATCGAGAGTTAGATGATCCTTTCCTCTGAGAGAAAGGAGACTTCCTGTGACTCCAGATCTTCCATCGGGGAAGGTTCCTTCCACCAGAGGAAAGTACGTCTGCCAGCAAAACAGGCCTGCAGGATCCACATACACACACACATACACAAACACACACACACACACAATCTAAAAATACAGGAAACTAGAACTGTATGATCATTCCCATCAAACCTCAACAGGAATACATGCAATGGAGTCGAAACAAAAAGCTGTACACATTTGTTGCATTCTGAAATTCCAGTTGCTTAACTCCAGAACAGATTTCCAAAAACAACAGTTGAATTTCAAACTGAAATTTAACAGGAACTTTTAGATTTTGCCTGTGTTTTCTAATTATCTAAATGCAGAAAGCGCCTACAAATTTACTATACTGTATTTCATGTCAGCTGTCAGATATAACTGAATACTGACTGCTCTTGTACAACTGCTTTCAGAAACGAGGCAAGGATGTCCGTTGTCCCCGTTACTGTTTGTTTGGATTTTGGAAGTATTGTTACGACAAATAAGAGAAGACAAAGAATTAAAAGGTATGACAAAGAAAGGATTTTCTTATAAATACAGAGCATTTGCAGATGATGTAATGTTTGTGGTTGAAGAGCCGATAAAGAACTTACCAGTATTGATGGAAAGAATAAAAGAATTTGGAGATTTGGCGGGATTTTATCTTAACAAAAATAAATCTAAAATAATGTGTAAAAATATGAAGGAGAAGAAGGAAGAAGAACTACAGAAGATGACACAATGTGAAACAGTTAAAAAAATAAAATATCTGGGCATCGAGTTGACAATGAAAAATATTGACCTTTATAAAAATAACTATGAAAAACTATGGCCAAAAATACAAACAGATATTAAGAAATGGGACATGTTGAACTTATCGTTGCTTGGAAGAATATCAGTGGTCAAAATGAACATATTACCACGAATGATGTTTTTATTTCAGACAATACCTATAGTAAGAGGAGTAAAAATAAGTAAAAATATTTGACTTTTGGCAAATATGTTCAAATGGGCAGGTAAGAAGCCTAGGATTAAGATGAAAATCTTATGTGATGCGAAAGAAAGAGGAGGTTTTCAGGTACCAAATTTTAGACTGTACCATGATGCAGTATGTCTTGTCTGGCTAAAACAATGGATTTTGTTAGAAAATAAGAAGCTGTTGGCGCTAGAAGGGCATGATTGTAGATTTGGTTGGCATGCGTATTTATGGTATGAGAAAGTGAAAGCCGATGGTTTTTTTAAACATCATTACATAAGAAGAATGCTCTTTGACGTATGGATTAAATATAAAAGATTTTTTTCAGATAAAAGACCGCTTTGGATTGTACTTGCAGAGGTAATAAAACCTTTTTCATCATCTAGAGGAGAAGATTGGGTTCAATACAAAGACATGTTAAAACAGACGGGAAATGCTTATGAAATGAAAATGGAAGAAGATTTGGCGTTTAGATATGGTTGGTTACAATATAGACAAATTTATGATGTGTTCATTTCCTGGTGACGCGCACGCCAGGGTGGGGTTCCCCCCGGGGCCCAATTCCACAGCGGTGGAAATCGGGCCTCCAAAGCGGGGGTTTACCCGCCCCCACTTGGCAGCCCTATTCAAAATGCTAGAAGTTTTTCATTTTAAGCTAAAAGGGGAGATTTCCTGGGCTACAGCATTGGGCTGGTGAGGTTCAGAACCAGGTGAGCAGGAGGATACTCACCAAACCCCAGAGCTCTGCTGCCTTGCACAACAAAAGACATTTTTCCCACTGCTTATGTCCACCGCAACAGTTATTACGGGCTCCCAACTTGCAGAACAGGCGGTGTGGTGCTGGCCAGCAGGGAGGGCACCAGGGCCTACTATAGACAATGAGGGGCATACGTGTATCCTGAGGAATTCTCCCCAAGTTATGCAGAAAAGTTATAAATTTGTAAAAATAAAAACTTTTCAAAATGGCCAACGCAGGCTGTAACTTCTCACTGCCTTTCCAGGGACACAAAATGTTCAGAGCAGACAAGCATAATAATAAAAGATAGATAGGAAAGGGGGAAGAGGTTGGTCCGCTGGAGCTTTGCCCAAGTGAAATTAAATTAACTCTCTCAGAAGGGCATTTGAAGCTGCAAAGGGAATCAAACAGTAACTAACCCCCCAGCCCATTACAGTCCCTGGTAAATACGCCTTTGAATTCACCGGCACACCGACAGTGCCCCGTACCGTCTTGTTCTAAATTATTTTTACATCTCCCAGTAAATTATTTGAACCAATTAAAGAGAAAATTGAACTTTTTACTTGATTCCGCCAAACCATTAGAAGCTAGAATATATGCACGGCGGAAATTATTTCTGATTTATAAAACATAAGTTTCAGATCTTGGGGAACAAGACGTGCCTGTTCGGAATATATTTCCTCCTATTATAACTCAAAAGTTATTGTGCTACATTCCGTTCCCCTCATTATCACTTAATCAAAATGCTGGAATACCATTCCAGCGGCATGCTCTCAGCGCCAGTACAAGCACAGAAACCAAAGGGGAGCTTTGGTTATTCACGCCTAGGGCTGAAACTTGCCCTGTATTTTTTAACCGTTTTCTCCCGACAGACATCCTGCTTTTATTATTTTAAAAGCGAGCGCTGCTTACTTTTTGTAGTTCTATCGCAATTCGTGTTATGAGACATGTCAGAACTATTTGTTTGCTGGGTTCCGATCCGGCTCCTCTGATCTACATCATCTGCACTGGCGTCACGTTTCCCCGTTCTATTTGCATACAGGATGCGGTTACTTAATTGCTTCTGTTGATGCCCGATTGCACTCCGTTTCCCAACTGCTCAACAAAGGGCCAGCATATTTGGTCCTGTGAAGAATATTTATGACTTCGGAGCCATCTTAAGAGGCATAACAACTTCACCTTGTACTTTCTGATAAGCCTCCGTTGTTGCGTTTTGAGTTTCAGCTTTCCGGTGCTTATGAAAATTTCTTTCTAAGCCTTGGGTTTCACAAAGATTAATTCCTTTGACTGATTTCTTAATAACCACCTCTCCTGATAGTCACTCGTACAGCAACTGCGCTCCACACAACAAGGTCTCCCGGCAGTCCTCTCGCACTTGAGAGAATGATCCGTTGTGGTCCGTGCCAAGCCTTTTCTGCTGTGTTCCTCTACCTTTGGGGTCTTATGGCAAGACTGCAAAATAAAGCTGTTTAAAAGCACTTATGACAGTGGTCACCAATGTGGTACCCATGGTGCCCACTGATGTGTTTCCTGGTGCCCACTTGCTTCTTCCCCAAACCATATTTTTCTTGACACTAAGAGCCGATCAGGACTTTTCTCTAGCAAAAGTTCTACTTTGTGAGCTACTGGCATTAAAGCTGTGAGCAAGCGATTTGGCTACTGCATGAATTAGTTTGCTCTGGAGCCATCCTTCCTAAGCTAAGACAAAAATGTGTGAGCCAGAGGCTAAAAAACAGTGAGCTGGCTCACACTGACTCAGCTTAGAGGGAACACTGCTTCGGAAGAGTCCATGAGGCATGCCCTCTGTGTCTGTGGGGAGCACAAATTTGGAAGCAGCTGCCTTCACTGGGGAACCTTCCCAACATTTCATAATTGGACCCAGTTCCCCACCATGACATCCATTTTGTCGTACTACCCAATATCTGCTCGCTAAATTCCAGAAATGCCCAATGGTTCAATAAGGCTGGGGATCCCTGCCTTATGGAGAAGCTTGAAGGTTATAGTGGGCTGGGTCTTATCTGTCCTATCCGTTTTAATGATGTGCTTTGATTATTTTAATAGACGACTGTGTCTGGTATTGCATTAATTGTTACCACCCAGCTTGGGTCCAGACTGTGTCAGAGTATGCAAAGCAGTAACTAACCTGCTTCTTCTTCCTATTGCTTTGCCACTCCTGGGACTGGGACTAGGAATTGCCCATTCCTCTGAGACAGTGTTTCCCAGCCTGTGGTTTGGGACCCACAAGTGGATCACAAAGTCTGTGAAAGTGGGTTGCAGGCCAACCGTCCCTAATGGCTGCCCATGCTCTTTACAGTGTTCTCTTTTTATTCTGGGAACCAAGATCTGACCCTGGAAACAGTATCTCATGTGGCCCAGGTTAAGAAGAAGTTTGAGAAACCACTGGCGCCAGCTGGAAACCTCTGCATGAGGATAAAGAGTGCACTCAGTTTGAATTTATGTTGCTTTAAATTGACTTAATTGTCTATATTTGTACTTTATACGTTTGAAATTTTGATAAGTTTTGATATTATGCTGTGATCCGCCCACAGTCTCCTCCGGGGAGGGCAGAATCTAAATTTGAATAATAAGTAAATAAATAAACATCTTCCATGTCATACATTAATTGATTTTTTCCCCTTCATTACTTATACATGTTGATCAAGTAAAATGTGTCCTGATGGTTACTAGACTGAGTTTCTTGGAATCTTAGGGGGGAAAATGGGGAGTGATGGAGAAGGAGAGGGTAGTCAAAGGCTGGCATGTACTTACTGGTGGAACGAGCTCCCGGAGGAGATCAGGGCACTGCGGGACCTTTTACAGTTCTGCAGGGCCTGCAAGATGGAGCTCTTCCGCCAGGCTTTCAAATAGGAGCCGCCGCCGCCACCATTACCACCTACTATTCCATTGAACATCTGGAGTATGGGACTGGCCCACTATGGACTATGGACTACGCCATTTAATATCTGGACCATAGGACTGGCCATAAGATCGGGAGATCGCCGGAATGGGAATTCACGCCATCAATGTTAATACTGCGAGCACCTCAAATGTTATTGTTGTAATGTTAAGAATATTTTACATTGTTTTAATGTTTTATGGTTTTATGCTAATTCGGCATACTTTGCCATCTTTTGTAAGCCGCCCAGAGCCTGTTTACAGGGTAGGTGGGGTATAAATATAAGTATAAATAAATAAATTAACCTCCATATGCAAAGGCTGTGTATGCCGGAATGCCAGTTGCTTGGGATAAAGAGTGAAGGAAGCTACGCCCTTTGTGTGATGTTTGCTGGTTTCTCAAAAGCATCTGGTTGGTCACTATAGAAAATGGAATGCTGAACTAGATGGGTGCCCAGGTCATAGTTTGCCTAGGGTGCCAAAACACCTTAGACCAGTCCTGGATAGGTCACCATGCCAAGTAAATTTGGACTTGTAGGCCACCATACCGAAAAGTTGAGAACCACTGCTCTGAGACATGCTGGCATCTACCTGATAACGCCAGAAGTTGGTCCAAACTAAATCTCAGCCTTTCTTAATATCCAAAATGCTATTCTGTGCTTTCGAGTGCATCCTTCATTAAGAGTCTCTTCAAGAAGCTCCACAAGAACAACAAAGCCAAGCACAACCTAGCTCTGCGGTGTGTGATTAATTCTCTCGAGATGCATATTTTAACAGAAGCTTTTGCTGGAGTCAGCCCATCGTGTTGACATATACAGCTATGAATATATTTGCATTCTCATTATATGACGTGGATGTTCAGCGAGTGTCATTGGCTCTCTCTGATGGGAAAAATGTGAGAAGCAGAAGAAACAAAAAACACCCAGCTCGTATTTATAACATTTAGAAGAGGAAGATAATATACATGAAGCAGGTACGTGCGGATCACTTCTATACTATGTTATATACACACACACAATCACACACACGCAAACAACCTTTATTGGCATAACTAGGTAAGATACAACAAAACACCTGAGCGAGATTTGAGGGGGAAATGAAAAACAGTCTACAGAAATTCTCCAAAACAAGCGACGTGGCAGAAACTAAGTACAGCTGGATCTTAACTAAGAAGAGTAGGCACGTAATCTTCCCCTATTTATCACTTTTACCACTTTTAGTTTCTATCTCTTTTGCTGCTAGGGCCAGGAAATTCCGCCACCCGTTCGGTGACTGAGAAGCATTTGTCGGCTAACAAAGGTTCTATCCATTTATTTAACGTAAGATTGGGGGCTGGGAGAGCAACGGGCAGTCTAATAGAATATGTTGTATAGAATCAGGTTCTTTGCCACACCTGAACAATCTCTGTTCGTAAGGGATACCCTTGTACCTGCCAGAAACTACGAATGAGGGGAATATCCTGAACCCGGCCAACATAAAGGCTCGGCATCGGCAAGGATTTATTAAATTTGAAAAATACTGACGCATACAGTTTTGGGGAAGGGGAAGGCCCAGAAATCGAGGTGAACAGGTGCCCTTTGCTCCAGCAATTATTAATTGAGAATCAATATCTAATATTCTCCTTTTAATCATTTCAAATATATATATGATTTGCTGGAGTTTGTCAGTGAGTCTAAGTCAATACTGAGTGCTACGTTACACATAAACGCTAGCTTTAATTATTCACTCGAGAAATATACGGGGCACGCTACAGAGGAGGAATATTAAACCGTTCTTCCCTAACATCACGTTTGACCCTTTCAACAACAACAACAAAAAAGATACACTTTCTTTGAGTTGGAAAGAGGGGCCCTCTTGGAACACCCAAAAAGGCTATGCTCAGAATCATGGGATAGCAAGGACAAAAGCCACTTGGGACAGGGGCTGTAGTATGGAGTGGAATTGGGTGAAACGGAATGAAAAAGCTGACTGGGCCCAATCCTTTATGTACTCTCTCATTCTTCCTCGTTTCAAGCTACTGGAAAGCACACCATTCCTAAAGAACAAACAGCTTTGGTAAAGAAGGCTGATAACCTCTGCATTGCTTATAACCGCACTGCTTATAACACCGTTTGGTGTGTCAAAATTCAGCAAGAGCAATAAAACCTGAAAGGTTCACAACTACAGTGGAAGACTTTGGGCTATCCATACCATCTGGGGCAGAGCTGTTCGGCTGCCGAGCACATCAGTTAGGAACAGAGAACAGAGTGGAAGGGTCTCCAGTGGAGGCGAGCTGCAAGCAAGTAGAGAAGACTGCAGAATAAGTAGTCACGGACCCCCAGAAGAGGAGGAGGAGAAAGAGAAGGAAGAGAAGAAGTGGTTTTATACCCGGCTTTTCTCTGCCTTAAAAGAGTCTCAGAGTGGCTTACACATTCCCTTCCTCTCCCCACAACAGGCGCCTGGAGAGGCAGGTGGGCTGAGAGAGAGTACTGAGAGAACTGTGACTGGCCCAAGGTCACCAAACAGGCTTCACATGGAGGAGGAGTACGGAATCAAATCCAGCTCTCCAGATTAAAGCCTGTCGCTCTTAACCACTGTACCATGCTGGCTCTCATTAACTAAGTAAGCAAGTAGTCATGGTGGACACCGTTAGGTTTCCATTTTACCTGCTGTATTTGTTGTTCTTGTTTTTCAGCCGCCCTGACTCTGTGTAAAGCAATGTGGGAGCAAAGGTTTTAAAACAGCATCTACATCCGTTTATGAATTGCATGTGAATCTTTGTTTCAGTTCCAAATGGCTCCCCTTTGTTTGGCACCACACTTGAAAGAAAATATTTCTAACTTTTGCAATATGGCAATACAGCAATACACTGAAAATATCAACCTGGTTTGTTTTTTTTTAAATTGCAGAGTTAAGGGAATGTGTGGAAACGGGAGAGAAAATCAAAAGGAGGTGCCTTCAGAAGCACTGCAGAGCTTTCAAAGATTGCTTGGCAGATATTCAGAAGGACACTGGACACCTAAGAACAGGAGAAAAGGATTTTCGGGGGGGGGGGAGGTTCAATCCTATATTGTAAACAGGACACAAACCGTTGTGTCCCAAATGGTTAAACAAATAGCAACCAGCAACCAAAACAGTTTACACAGGCAATGTGAAAGTCCCCATTTGCACCAGAGGTATGGTGAAATTCATTGCGTGAGAGAAGAGGAGAAGAGATTGAATTTATACCCCGCCCTTCACTACCCAAGGGAGTCTCAGAGCGGCTTACAAACTCCTTCCCCTCCCCACAACAAACACCCTGTGAGGCTGAGAGAGCTCTGACAGAAACGGCTCTTTTTCAAGAACAGCTGTGCCAGAACTATGGCTTGCCCAAGGTCATCCAGCAGGTACAAGTAGGGGAGTGGGGAATCAAACCCGGTTCTCCCAGATTAGAGTCCACGCACTTAACCACTACACCAAACTGGGTGATAACTGTTATCTACATAAATAATTCACACAACCCCATTAAGTTATGGGCAACTGCAGTCTCCTACTAATAAGCCCACAAAGCTTATTGTATGGTGAGGCAATATCAAGAAAGAGAAGGCCAAGTACCTCAGGTAGCATTACAACATGCTCCTTGGGTGTATCTTGAACTGACAACCCCAGGGGTATGGTTCCCAAGTACTTACCGCGATCCGGCAGGGGACACATGCTCCCCGGCCAGAACATTCTTCCCTGTAACACACCATGTCGTCGCCAGGAAGAGATTCTGGGCGATGCTCTGGCAATGGAGCTGAA